>NC_064874.1:9324271-9341771 GCF_943734745.1 Anopheles darlingi | reverse complement strand
TGACGCACGTATATGCGCGCCGTATATGTGCGAACGCGAGCGAAGTTATAATTAATTAAAAATATTGTATTTATTGTACATAGGAAATTCAAGCGAAAATATTTCGCCATTTTCTGTGCCCCGCGGTTACACCACCGCCTCATCTTGGACGTGGACGTCGTCTTGGACGTGAACCAGGAGCGGGTCCGGGGGAAATCGTGAGATGATGTGTGTTTTTCGGTCGAGAAGAAACTTATTTATCATCGAGCTTTTGGCTTTCGCTCACCGAAGGCGTGTTGATTGGATTCGGTTTCGCGTTTTTGCCCTTCTGACGTCCTCCTTCCTTTCCTCCCGATGGAGGCGCATCACAGATCGCGCCTTCACACACACACATACACACACACACACACGCAGAGGTCGATCTTTGGTAACAATATTTTCATTCGTTTTTCGCCCAAGGTTTGTAGTTTTGTAAAGGATTGGCTACTCGCACTCGGCGAAACAATCTCGTTCCATGACCGGTCCATGGCGCAACCGGAACCGGAATGGTCCATCCAATCTCTCCCAGTCGAGCAGTCGAGTCATCCAACTCCGGGAGATGATTGCGTCCGGACGAGCGACGACAACGACGAGTGGAATTCGGATGGAATTCAATATGTACAGTTTATAGATTGCGCCGGGCAACAATCCATTGCTGCAACACACGCTGCTGGTACACGTGGCAGCCAAAGGTGCCATAACGGATCACGGATCCGGACACACACGCACACATTCTCTCTCTCTCTCTCTCACACACACACACTCTGGTAAGGGTGGAAAAGCCGAAAGAAGTACGGGAAGAAAGAGGAAATAAAAAATCAGAAACATAGTAATGAACCTTATATCGATACGTGATCAGATTAGCAAAATGATTTTAAGGGCAACGAAGAACAACCCGGGATTCCGCAGCATCGCAGAGGGTCAGCGCTGCGCTGAGAGGGGTGGCAGGACTCGTCCGCGTACGTCGTCATCGCGCTCGTCGTCCCGGAAAGTTATGCAGTACCGGCTTCTCACACAAGAACGCCCAAACACACACGCACACACGCATGTCCAGCGAGGGAGCAATAATGGAGGCATTAAGGGGCAGTTTCCTGGTCCTGGTACCGTTCCCTTGCCACAGTACGCACACGGGGATCCCGAACCGGACGCAATGGAGGATATTATGGAAAACAAAAAGTCAAATCCTCCATCCTCCTGGTCCTGCGGCAGAGCTTAATTTAGATTGCGGTAAATGAAACAAATTCCCAATCATGAATAACTACTGCGAGGAGTGAATCGGAAGCGTCAATGTACCTGGAGACCATGGAAACGTAGTAGCAGATGGCTTGGATAAAGTACTATATAGGTAGTTGCTATAACAACAGTAGAAAAGTGTCAACAAAGAAATGTTGAGCGAATGTAAAAACATTGCAAAAGGTTACTAATCCTTCTAACTACTAAAACTACTACTACAACTTCCCAAAACCAACTGGGTGTTAGTGTAATGCACACTTGCACATACGACAGTTAATAATAGAAAACTAGAATAGAATTTTCCAAAACCATCGCAACTATCATCCCGGAAGGATGAAAAATAAGCCCCCAAAAAAATACTCTCTACGTCCAAAAGCCAAAGGATCGGAACCCCCCTCTCTAGTGCAATCCAGGGTCCCTCCTCTCCAGCTACCTGGCAACCTAACCGGCAATATTGCTCTCGGAAACTGCACCGAAACCACCTTCCCCGGTGACGTAATGTAATAAACTATTGATTGATTCCATTTCCATTGCCCGGCCACTGGGAAGAACTGGGAGTTGCAACCAACCTACCAGGTAATGAAATTGCTTACCCCCCCGCTCCTGGACCGGACCAGAGGCCAGAGGCCAGAGATACCCCTCCGGTTGACGACAAGCGATGTCGAGTAAGGTGACATCTAGTGCAGGTTTGCCACAGCAGCTGCTTGGCATGGTTTGGATAATATAAAAATCAGAAAAAAATGAACTTCACCAAACGTCATCTACGGTACGGTACTGCAGAGTAGTACGGCTACCAGCGAAGGGGGGGACGGTGTTGATAAAAATGTGCGTGTGTGACCAGAAGAAAAAGGGAGAAAAACGTAAGGGCAAAGACAAGCAAAGAATTGCTACCAATAAGCAGTCGAGAAGAGATCGTCCAAGTCGGAATTGTCGTCGTCCTTCTAGAAGGCCATCGAGAGTACATTTTCTGGAGCAATGAAAGGTGGAGGTGGCGACGGTGAACGACTGGTGGAGCTGCCGGGCTCCGGGTCTTCTCAAAAAAGGCCTTTCAACGCACTCTTCTTGATTAAAAACTGACGGCCGCGGCCTGGCAACAACCGGTGAGACGAAGAAAGCGTCACCGTCACTCGGTTTTAATCTGATTGCCGAAATGACGAAAAGAAATGACCTCAACACACACACCCAGGCACACGCACACACGCACTGTCTCTCTGCCTTTTTTTGTAGTATATATTTTCACTCAGGATTTTCCACGCCAACAGCGCAGAAGAAGAAGAAGCGGCGAGGAAACGGAAGAAGCAGCTTTTAAAATGTTCTGACTCAAAACGCGGCTGCACCCGTTAGTGAAGGTGTGGTAGTGTGATGGAATTCATTTCTTTCTCTCTCTCTCTCGCTCTCCTGTCTCTCTGTTCCATGTTGAACGCAAAAATTACCACGAAAGGTCGCACCCCCTCCCACGACGGCCCAGGACCGATTAACGGCCCAGCTCGTCATGGATCAGCCGAGGTCAAGCGACATCATCGTCCTGCGCCATATCATCTACCTCGTAGTTTTCACGGTGTTGCCCGTCCTGCCAGCCCCAGTGTGGCCCAGAGCCTAATGACAGGATACTCTCCTACACCCTCCCTCTCCTCATGACCACCACCACCGGTGGAAAATGGGAACCAAAAATGATAATACATCCTTTGGCCACTCGGCGCGCTCGGAAGCCCACGGGCTCCACCCTAAAAAAAACCCGCCGCCCGACGAAACCATAATCATCAGCCTAATCGTCGTCACCGGCAGCACCCGAGGGGGGGGGGGGGCTGTTTGGCGTGGTGCGTGAGGTGCGGACGCGCTGGTCAGACCAAAGGGTGGTTGGAAGGGTGTGCAATGGAAATATCATAAATGAAAAATATCCTAAACGCTATTTCGGTTTTAAAGAACCATGGAAGCATTAGGGGCGGTAATAATTGTGTGCACGCGATTTCGTTGTAGCACCCGGGTGTGCCCCGTGTGCGTGCGTGTGTGTGTGTGTGTGTGTGCGGTTCGGTCAGAGGACCCCCAGGTGAATGAGCATTCCGCAACCTTACCGAGCCTCATTTGACCATTCCACCGACGACGACGACGACGACGACGACGACGACAGCGACTACGGCAAGAGCCGTAGCCAGCAAACACCCTCGCAGGATTTAGTTTAGTTTTTCCCTTTTTTTATGATTCGTAGCACCGCGTTTCTGGAACGGTTTTTTTTTTGTGTCATCAACATGATTTCGAATTAAAACCCCGCCGCTGACCCCAAGGGTGAGCACTGCCGGTTAGAGGTTTCAGACCTGGCCAGGCCCGGGGGGTGTTTCTGTTGGTTAAATGTAATTACAGTGTCGGACGTAAGTTAACGCAACTGGGTTAAGGTGTATGGAAAAGTGTTAAAAATTGGAGATTTAAATTAAACTTTTAATTTTCCGTTTTAGTTACTGAAATGGGTGCCTTTCTATGATAGGTCAGGATGATTTCGGTTATTAATTAATTTTTGAATAGTACATTAACATGATGCTCTAAAAAAATATTGATATTTGATGCGACAAAAGTTAAGCAACTGGCAATTTTGGGAAACAAATAATGTGTTTAACCAATTGGGAAATTGTTTAACCAATTCTCTAAAAGTACTAGATGGTTGAAGGGAAAATGATGAAATGCAGTATTTCCAGTAAAATTGACTGATATTTGGGAAGATTACGCCATCTGTGCCAATCGTTAAATCAACATTCGATATTTGCTATGCAACTTGTGCACCCCAAAAAAGACGTATCCTGACACCATTAGTTCTATTTATTCTGCTGCTCCTGGCCAATATAATGCAATCTAACCGATATAATTCTATAAATATCCGAAGGGGTTCTTTTATGCAGTTCAAATTCATCCAAGTGAGCAATGTTCTGGTTATGTCTGGGGGGTAGATGTCCTTGCAGAGCATACTTCTATCGATCTAAACAAACTTTCATAGTTTGCAATGCGATAATTCAATTACTGACCTACGGTTGGACCTATGTTTTCTATAGAGTTCAAACTATCTTGTTTCTATAAATTGCATTATTATATTGCGATGATAGTTAACAGTACAGGAAACTGCTAAAACTACTAATAAAAAGCTATTTCTATTTTGTAACTACAGTTCCAAATCACCAACAGTAAAAATTATCAATCATATGTCACAGAACCTAGCTAGTCCACTGCTTTTGCACGTCGGTGTAAGCCTAGGTCAAAACGCATCGAGCACGAGCATTGAGTTTCGCTCCCGTGTATCGCCAACAGCGGAACCCTTTTGGGACCGTTTCGACGGTCGGATTTCGCTCGAGTGGATTATTATTTAAATTAACTTCAATCGAGGCGAACGACCGTAAACCATTAGCCGGGCAAGGCGTGCGCGCGCGTTTTGGTGCGCCTGGTCGTCGCGGTCACCATTTGAAGTAAAAGTGCCACGAAAAGTACAAAAAAATTGTAAAAAAAATGTCCACGGACGCATAGAGCAGATATAATTTATTATAACGTAAGCTCGGTACTCATTTATATTCATGTTTCTCCTTTCAATTGGTGTCGCGCAATACCGCAAAAATACCCGGGAAAGTTTGTGTAGGTGCTACTACTAGGTGGTACATACGGATCCAGTCGAGAGGATCCTTCTCAGTCGTTCCCGGCTCGTTAAGACGCCAAAAAAGTTGTGGACCTTTAAGTATTTCTTGATAACCCTAGTCACACCCGCCGTGAGCTTAAACTTTATCGACCTGTTTTTTAAGGTTAGTACCACCGGCAAATCGTCCCACTGGAACTATCAGGCTGCGCTCGTAAAATCATTAAGCGCCACAATCTAATCCACATCTAGCTGCGGTCGTCGATTCCATTCTCTCTCTTCTTCGTTCTCTCTCTCGCTCTCTTTCTGTCCCTCGAGAGCAACTCGTTTCGTTTTAAATCGTTCCGGATACGGGAAGCTAACGGGCACCACAGTTCATATCCGCCGTCCGCGGTGGCTTACTCTAAACTGACACGCTACGTCGACTACTGTGATCCCGTCTAAAAGCCCTCCTTAGTAACCGCAGCTACCCTCCAAGGCTACTACGTTTGGCGTGCTCACCGAGCGTTTTGCATAAATTTTGAAAACTCTTCCGGCGAGATGACGGCGAGAAGTCCTTCCAACTTACGGCGACCGTTTAAAGCAGAATTTCAAATGATGCCCCCAAACTCCGTCGCGCCCCCCGAGACGCAACTGGTGGCGCATCTTTAAAATCTCGGTCTCGGTCTCGGTCGACTCCCTCGTAAAAAGCAGCCTCCACCGCCACACTTTAACTTCCCTTTCCTTCACCAGCGTCCCATCGTCGGCGCCACGCGTGGAAGTGGAAATCTTTAACGTGACCCAGACACAGTAAAAAACGGTCACCGCCCCCTCGGTGTTTCCCTGCGAGGTGGGCTTTAAAAATATCGATAAAAATTTCTCCTTTTAAAGTTCATCCCGGTATCCGTCATTCGATGTCTCTCGAGTCAGGGGATGTGCCACATCCAGGATATTCGCGCTTCATAGGAGAGAGAGAGACAGCCACAGAGAGAAAAAGAGAGAGTGCGATATAATAGACGAAAAGAAAAGAAGAAGCAGGTAGCGGTGGTGGTGGTTTAAAAAGGGAAAAACGGACATAAAAGTTCGTCCTTATGTATCGCGCCGTCGTCGTCCTGGCGAGTACCACGAAGGGAAAAAAAGCTTTACATTTTGCAGGCATCCAGCGGTCACTAGGTAGTCGAAGCGCGCTACTAACCGAGAGACACATAAAGCACCACCACCACCACCATTGTCAGGACCACCGCCACAAGAAGTGCGTCCTCGTCTCCCTCGTTCCTTACATCCCGAAGTACACAACTACAGCAGTGTACAGAGTACCGGACCCGGACCCGGACCTGGACCGGACAACGACGAAGACGACGACGGCCAACGAACCAATACCATCAGAATACTTCTGAGCTGCCGGTGCCCGGTGTGGCCATATCTTCGGTTTTCCGTGCGTTCGGTTCGTGACGAATAGGGTGGGCAGGTGGGGTGGATGGGTGGTGTGGCTAACGGAAACGAGAAAGCCAATAAAAATGAAGAAGTAGAAAAAGAAGAAGAAGACGAAGAAGCGACTTGCGCTGGACGCGAGAAAGTGAAAACTCGCCAACGCGCACCGAACGCGCCAGGATCGTGCTCCGAAGATGAGTTGCCATAGAGCGGCGCGGAATGGGGGCAGAGGGAGGGATGTAAAAAGTGAAAGTATGTACACACAAGGCAGGCAGACACTCCCCACCATCCTCCACATGCTCGCCTTCTGCTGCTCCTGAGTTGGACATGGCAACAAATAGCGGCATCGTCCTTCGTCCTTGTATTGCGAGCGAATTGCGAATTGCAGGCGGAATAGAACGAGAGAGAGAGAGAAACAGAGAGAGAGAGAGACAGAGAGAGAGAGAGAAAGAGAAGCAAAAGACAGAAAGAGAGCGAGGAGTAAAAAGGACACGCTCATAACTCATCCATGGCTTGCTTGGAGCAGAGTCCTCGTACGTTCGCTTACCTTTACCAGCAAGCAAAGGATCTCCTTCAGCCTATCTCTCTCCTTTTCGTTATCCCTCTCGCTCTGTAGCTATCTCTCTCTCACGAACCGAAGCCCCCGGCCTAAAGGACGAGAAGGAGCGGGAAAGCTGCATACAAATTCAACATTTCAATCGGCACACCCGTCCCCTCCCTTTCTCGTTCGATCCTTTCGATTTCGTGGCGGCGGAAAAAGGAAATGAAAAAAAAAATTAGGAAACTCACCCCACCACCCACCGACCCACCGACCCATCATCCGGTGGTACTCTCACACATACACGCACCACGTTTAAATTGGGGCCACTACCACCGCCACCACCACCACCATCAACAGCGCATCGCAGGCATAACAACACACCACAACGTCCTGTGTGTGCTTTTCCCTCTTCCTCCCTCTCTCCCTCCCCCTGGGGGTCACCACCAGCGGGCCAGGCCAGGAAGCGGCAGGCAGTGGTGCGTGTGCCGGAAACAGTAACACAACCAAGGACAAAAGAAAACACAAGAAGCCGAAGCAGGGGAAGAAAATGGACAAACTGGTCCTCCCCCCACCCCCAGCCCTCCCCCGTCACCGTTCACCGGTCCAGCATCCCAAACGAAGGAGATGTGCCAAGACATCCCGCTCTGGCGTTCGCATAATGCCCACCGTCTCTGTTACACCCGTGAGCACACGTGGGCCCTCTTCTCCCCCCCAAACGTCCCGCTTTTCCCCGACATGTTGGCTGGCTAGGTCATTACATCACACCCTCCTCGGTCACCTTCTCGCTCGTTGCAATTGCTCCTGCTCCTGCTCCTGCTCCTGCTGCTTGACCACGCCGTCTTCGCAGCATCCCTCTGCCTACATACACTCACACACACTAGAGCACCAACGCACACACACGCACACGGCCGACTGGATCACATGAGTTGGCGATTTATGTTACGAGATCTCGGCCAGTCGTGTCGCGTGTTCGCATGTGTGTGGCGTTGGCGGCGGCTCCCAGTGAGTCCCAGGCGAAGGAAAAACTCCCCCGAAAGAAGGCCGAAGTCCGAGGATGGTGCTGCGTGGAATGGAAAGTAAAAACTTTTCTCATTTTTACATTTTTCCAAGACGGCGCAGCAGGCTGAGAAAGAGAGAGAGAGAGAGAGAGAGAGAGAAAGACAGAGAAAGAGAGAGAGAGATGGAGCGAGTGAGAGGAGAGTCGATTGGTGCGGAAAAGCGGAAAAGCCTCACAGGAAGAGGAAGGTGGAGGAAGCGAAGTTGCTCCTCATGTCCTGCTGACCAACGCACATCTCCTATTCTCTCTCTCTCTCTCTCTCTCTCTCTCTCTCTCGCTCTCTTCTACTGTTGCTATCACACTCTCTTTTGCTCCTTATTTATCCTCCATCTTTTGCTCGCCCTCACCAGCACCAGCAGCATCCAAGTAGGCAGCCAAGTCTTGGGCACAGACTTCTGGCAGCTACTACTCGCCTGACAGGGCTGTGAGCAGGGCTTCGACCGACGCGAGGATAGCGAGAAGATGCGGGTTTGGTTTGCCTTAAGATGGATAAGTGAGACTTTTCTTCCGCCATCTACCACCCACTCACACTCCAGCCAGCTCGCAGGCCGCTCACTACACACTGGGTCACGCCATTCCCTGATGAATTTATCTCCGCTCGCACCTCGCACCGTCGTACATCCCTGCGACGACGACGACGACGACGACGACTACCAGACACACACACACACCGACACACGCGCGTGTGCAAGGTTGTTGTTTGCGAATTCACTTCGGGAAGAAGGTAAAGTTCTCCAAAAAAAAAAAAAGAGAGGCTCGCCGATCGTCTCGCTCGCTCACGCAGCTCGCATTATTGTTATTATTATTAGTATTTCTTTATCGCGTTATTAATTTCTATGGCTGCTTCGTTTCCTTTTTTTCCGCTCCCCGCCCGTGGTCATCCATAACTGACAGAGCGAGAGGTCGTTTTCTATCCCGGGAATCAAATCCCTGTGATTCTTAGTAGGCTGAGGCTTTTGAGGTTAGGGGTTACTACTTCGAAGGATGCCTCGCAGTTTAGTGACGTTTACAGATTGCAAGCAGGAATTTATACCGACCCGATTTGTGTGTGATTTTGTTATCATACAAAAGAAACAATGGAAACGCTGCACTCTCTAACTTACATCAACGCACATACATACACACACACACACACATTAAGGATGTATTCCCCAAGAAGTTCTCTAAAAATTGATGATGAAGGCGAAAGAAATAAAGCCTAATCCCCTCTCGCGCGCGCGGTTGGTGGTTGCTGACAGAAGGAAGGAAGGAAGGAAGGAATGGAACACACATGGGTGTACCTAGGGCCACCCCACCATTCTTCCCCCTTCCCTTGATCCCCTGCCCCTCCGTTTTCCACCTCCTGCCTTTCCTCATTAATGCTCTGTGCGCGCTGCGTGGCTTTCCCAGAAACTAACCTAACTAAAAGGAAAACGACTGAACCGAAGTGCGAGAAAAGAGACAGACAAAGAGAGAGAGAGGGAGAAAGGCGCACGAGGAGTGCACGGTCCGTGACACACGAGCCGCCCGGATTCTCGTTATCCTTGGCGAAGGGAAGCGGAGACGAAGCGGAACAAAAACTACGGACGGGCGGACGGACGGGACAGAAGGACGGACGGACGGATGGAGTCTGCTGAAAAAGTGATGAGCGAAAAGTGTACATAAAACTGCGTGAGTGGGTGTGAGTGGGGTGGGTGGGGTGGGTGGGTGGTCTAGGAATGGAGAAAAATTATTTGCGCCACTGAAACGTTAATTTTTCCTCGCTCGCACCCTCCACAGCTCCACCAATCCCCTCGCCCTTCCGCGGCGCTCCCCAACAGGCAAAAGTGTTTTTCATCTCGCACACCACAGCGAGAGAGAGAGAGAGAGAGAGAGAGCGACCAGTGGAAGGCAAGACGTTGGGATTTGTAAAGATTGTCGGAGTGTGGATGGTAAGAGGCGAGAAAATAGGAAAAGGCCTTGAGGCCGGTATGCGGCGCGACGGAAGAAGAAGAAGAAGATCCGATTTGAGAGCCGCTGCTGATGCCGCGTCTGATTTGGTTGCCCGCGCGACCACCGTCCGCGCTTGCTGCTGACCGAGATGAATGTTGTTTTTGTGGCCACCAAGAGCCCAGGGGCGAAGCGAGAGGGCATTTTCTTGGGGCTTTTCCTTTCATTCCATTCCATCACTCCAGGCACAGCGATGAACGAACTATCGGCGATCGCATCAGAGGGCACCATTTTCGTCAAACTTTTGCTTTTAAGATGAAGCATCGAGAAGGAGTTTCTGGCGCTAATGAGGGGTTTGTTTTTAGTATCTGGCCGCATCTTGGCGTGTGTGTGTGTGTGTGTGCGTCTGTGTGACGGCCACGGGCAACTCGGACAAACACACACGCTTTCGTGGTCGTGGTCGCGTGCTGAAAGAGACGCCCTATTGGTCTGTCTTTCATTTTTTTTTTTTCATTTATTTCCTAGCGCGTAGCGCATGAGTTCCACATAATTACGGTAATAAGATATGATGATGACCCCCCGGGGGGAAAGGGAAAAGCCCAGCGCAATGGTTCGCTCGATGATGTGTGTGTGTGTGTGTGTGTGTTCCAGGGTTGCGAGCAAAAATATTCCAAAAATATGACGATTTGTACTAACGATGCCTGATCCTGGTGCCATATCCTTCGCCCGGGGCTCGATTCGACTGATGTCGAGCGCTCGATAGTGGTAGGGATGGGTTGACATTTGAGATTTTGGTTTGGAAATGCCATCGAACAGCCGGAGGGTGTTGTGAGAATCTAGTGAGCATTGGAGTGTATCGGCGATGGTCCGCCATTGTATTGACCATAGTAAACGTACATAGTGCGCTTAGTGACGACAAAACGTGTCACTTAGGACTACAATCGGGCCCAGAAAACTTATGCAATTGGTTAAATTAATAATGCAAGCTTTCTTAACAATATATTTCCATTAGTTCAGTTCCTTCTTATATTTGTATTCTCATCAATCGTTTCAGGACTCACTAGCAATCCCAGTAGCCCAACTTCATCTGTCATTAATGTCACAGATAGATGTGTTTCGGACTTTTCGTATATACTTTTCGAGTTAGCCGAAGGTTTCCAAGACACTTTATTAAATTTCTAACCAAAAATGACCAAAATTTCTAACCAAACTTCTCTACGATGATTGTTGACCATCGGTTCCAGCGAGAGAATCCTGCGCAAATAAGTCCTCGGAAATGGCTCACCACTGGCGAAACATATACCAACCAACTACCAAGCACAAGCGAACTACGAAATACGAGCCCGCCGTTCGCACAAACGCATACCCACATAATTCAATATTCCATCTTCGAAAGGGCATTTCGAGAAACCCCGGAATGACCGTACCACCTCTTCGCTTCGCTGGCGTCTACGTACGTCTCCCGCCCCTCCCCAGTATTAGTTCAATGTAATTTTCCTCTCATTATTCAACGACATGTGGACTTGGAAGAAGCGGCCAGCACCCCCGGATAGGACACCTCCCCCGATAGGAAGGGGGATAGACAGAGGAGAGGGGATGAATGTTTTTTTTTTGGTTTTGCTTTTCCCACTTTTTACGTGGTCAGCCTCCCAACCATCATCTTCCATTGACAACACTTCCTGTTGTACGTTACACAACCGCAGACAGCACAAAACACCAAAGCCACGGCCTGTCTACTGTGCCAGCACACACACACACACACACACACACACACACGCACACACACAGGTCACCCCGGTCCGAAGGAGATGAATTTCCTGTGGCGCAAAATTTCCTCCAAATTCGCGTGGCCATTGCGCGACTGGTTTGACGACGACCCACACCTCCGCACGTGGCATATTATTATTACTATTATTATTTTTCGTTTACGGCGTGTACTTCTACCTTCCAGCGTCTTCATCACAGGTCACCAGCGGAAGGGGGGTGGGTGACGTACGAAGGGGGTGCTGGTCAGGCGGCGGAGCAGATTGAAGCAGCCATGTGCAAGGACATCTATCAAGCGCAGCGTTGGCCGACTTTTGTATGAACTCCCGATATCTAGTTAGAGCAAATAATCCACCCCTCCCCCTCCCCGGGAATTGTAGCCACATTTGCACACACACACACACACACACACGCAGACGTAATGTACAATCATAGTCGGTAGTCGGTGTCTGCATAACACACATGGTCAGCAAGGACCATGAAACCACAATCGAGCATACATCATCATCATCATCATCATCATCATCCTCATCATCCGCATATCATCCTCAACACCAAGGAGAGGGAAGGGGAGGGGGGGTCCTTGAAAGGAAATCATACAATCGTATCGTATCGAGCGAAACCGAAAAGCGAAAACCACAATCCGGACCGTACGAACCATTGAAAATGACAGCCAAGTCCTTCGGCAGGACGAATGTGTCCATTCCAAGCCGCCCAAATGATGGACCACCATGCGCTGGGCTCTCTCTGTCTTACTCTCACTCTCTTTCTCTCTCTCTCTCTCCTCCGGTAAGAAGGTGATGATATAAGTACACAACACAACAGAAAGAGAAACAGAGAGAGAGAGAGAGAAAGAGAAGGCGTGATAAGGTAAGCGAAAGTTCCGTTGGAGGACAGGACATATAAGAGCCCCAAATGAAGAAGGGCGAAAAAAATGGCATAAAACGGACAGGAAACAGAAAAAATAACCAAACCACCCCCGCCTAGCACCATCAGCAACCCCCCCCCCCTCCCTTCTCCTTTCCCTATTGCTATCACACGTCGGATGGGGTGTGCAAATGGCGAGCAAATATGATCGAAAACCGTAACGGACAGGAGGAACCGGACACGAACGCAAATAGGACAACTGGAATTACGGAACCCTCCTTCTCCTTCACCCTCACCGCCCCCAAAAAAAACCTCCCACAATCCCTCATCATGCCCATCGGATCGGGTCCAGCAAATGGGTTCTGGGCTTTTCTATTTCCTAATTTTTCCACAAAAAATAAATTGGAAGAAAATTATTAATATTTATTTATTGATGATCTGATCAGAAATATTGATAAGACTGGTACTACTACGACCCCATCCTCTTCACTGCTGTCTCTCTCTCTCTTTCTTGCGGTGGTTTGATGGCCAGCAGCCCCCGAGGCGGTGCTACTGGTACCGACCGACCGACCGATGAAGATATTGCCAAGCCCTCTCAGCACACCTCCTCTCCACGCCGGACGACAAGTTGAAGGAGTCTGACCGACGGAGAGGGGTTGATGTTTTGCTTGCGCTAGACGAGGAAACCAAATGTGACGAAGCGGCGGAAAATTGCGCACCGGGATGGATGGCTAAGGACGACAACAGCCTGAAGGGTGATTGTATCCGCTGGAGCTGCTGGAACCGTACGAATAGCCGAGAAGCGGACAAGCGGCGCTGTAGCAGCGCTGTTGTGTGACGTAGAAGGTGGTAGAATCTGAATGACCTTCCGATAAACTGCTTTCGACGCAATTGCACGTTGACGAAAGGATCTTACCGATAAGACGATCTACATAACAAAAATGTTTCCCAAAAATAGTGACAGCTCTAAACCTTGGCTACTGAGAATACGGGATTCATAGAAGTAAGTATTCTGCATATCAAGCTGTCCTTCGAGTTGCCTGAGTGACGTCAGAAGGTAGGGTAGTCCTTCTGCAATACTCTCAAACCTTCCCTTGAATTTCTGTGTTTCGATATCCCAAACGTACATTTAACTCCCCATAAATTGGTACCTCAAGTTCAATGGCCTCTCGCTACGCAGCATCATCATCAACACCAACACCCCTGCTGGAAGCACTGTACGCTCCCTTTCTGGCTTGATAATTGACTACCAGAGAGGGCAAAAGGGAGGTAGCTTAGAGTGGTTATGCGTCGAAAGGCAGTAGGGGTCGGTCTCGTGTTCGGTTCACTGACCATCGTTCACCGTCGCCTACCGCCTGACAGCATATGGTGACTTTGATTTTTCAACCAACCCAGCAGGACAGAAGTCCTTCCCGACTGACCACAGCTCACCCTTCCAATGTGTGTGTGTGTGTGTGTGTGGTTTATACTCCCTCATTCCTACCTCCTCGTTCCCACTTACCTGTTAATCGTCAAGATGCTCGCCCAACATCCGGATCGTACTGCTCGCGCCCGACACGTGGTGAGGTGTGATGGTTGGAGGAGGAGGAGGACACCTCGCGGATTCGCACGACGCTTGGTTACACTTTTTTTTTCTTTGGGTGGTTGGTTGATTATCACAATACTTTTCGCTTCTTCGCTTTCATGTGTTGCTGCTGCGGTTGCTACTGTTGCCGGCGGGTTGCTGATGCTGTAGTTGCTGGTGATGCAATCGCATCGCTACCTATATGAGCCCGCTGCTTACACTTTGATCACTGCAGTGGGGGATGGAACAGGTCGGGAGTTAAGTAAGAGAATGTCCAGGGACTAGTGCCGGACTTGAAACAGTGTATTGTAGCCTCAACAATTCGTATCCTCTCTAGCATGTGACTTGCGTTCCTCTGTTGTCCACAAATGGCTACTCGATACATTTTTAGTTTAAAAACCAAGGGAATCCCGCTCAACTGGCACATGTTTAGTGCCATTTCATAGGCCGGGCCCACTTTGCGTCCCTCGTCTTGGGAAACCCTGAATGACTGATGTAGCACTTCTTTTCAGTTTGCTGTTGAATCGATATTTATGACTTTTCGAAATGTATAATTTTATGCCCGTACATAGTAGCAGCCGCCTAGTGCGCTCGTTTTTGGGGCGAAGAGAGAGAAGGGGCGTAGACTGAACCCACCAGCAAAGGAAGACACAAGAAGCATGGGGGAGAAAAAAAAACTATTCTGAAACCCCTTAAATCGAATGCAAAACCGCACACGACGTAGGGCCGACGAGTGGGGGGAACGAGAATCCAACAACCACGAAAAAAAATGGGAAAAAAGGAGCAAAACTTCTCCTCTCTTTCGGTACAACAAAAAAAATTGGAACCAAGCAGGCTGTAGGGTGTGTGTGTAGCGGGTAGCGAAGGGACCTACTTATGCGCGCGGCAGGCCACCACATACAACGTACGAACCACCATAGACCGATATAGACAATGTGGGAATGTCATAAATCAAAAAACGCTTGTTACAGCCCGGCAAGAACATTCACGAAAACGATTGAGAGAGGATGGAAGGGGTGTGGGAAAGCTCCACCGATTCCGGGAGGCCGGGAATTTGAAAATCCTCCACTAAAAGGCCGCACATCGTAACGCACGCCGTGTGCATATTCTTTCGCGAGCAAAGCATCAAGTCAAGGAACTAGGACGATGCCCGAATCGATGCAGTGCCCCAGAGTAGAGACCAGAGTTTTATGCCACTAACCAAACCACCCATCCAACCAGCAGCAGCGACTATGAAAGGACCCGGAAAGGCCACGGAGAGCGAGAGAGAGAGAGACAGGTGCGGAACACACATACGGTACACTACACACAAACACACAGGCGAACACGTCATCAAACACATATGCAACGGTCGATCGTAAAAGTATTTTGTCTTGGTCTTCTCGGCCAAAGGAGTTCGCCCCAAAACCCGGGGGGTGGAACAGGGGGTGCGAATCCTTCTCCGGAAACTATAAAACGTTTTCACAGTTTCACAATTTGTTACTTTTGTCATTCAGTGACACAGACACGCGCGCGCACATACACACAAACACTTTGTTTTACTATCAGCAAGGACTCAGGTGGACTACTTCACAAAACGACTCAGGTAGACTACTCAGTTTGGGAGGTCTTTCTTATCCGGGGGTGCTGTGATCGCCTACTATTCGCTGCACCATGAACGAACGAGGCAATCGTACCGGAGCCTACTGAGTATGAACACTGGAACAGAACATTCGATTGCGAGACGATTTCACAAACTTACGGTCTTCACAACGCTTCACAAACCGACAAACAGTGGAGCACACGCACCTAACCGAGTCATTTCGATAACTCCTTCAGCGTCCATCTTGCCGTGCGCTTCACTCGCGCACTCCCCCGGGATACGCAGCACGGTCACAGATCGCGCCCTTTTTTTTTTTTGTTTTGTAAAGGCAACGCGACTACCAAACACTTAGAGGTTTATCCTACTAGAACCGCGTGTGGCTGCCGGGTTGTCCCGTGTCCGTGTGTGTAGTAGGATCGCAGCTAGAGTAGTAGTAGAGTTATCCAGCCACTGCGCGGTCTTGTTGTTTGCCGTGGTTGCTGTTACTTGGTAGCCGGGCTACGCGTCGCCGTTCCGGAGGCTACCGCTTCGGACGCGACTTTTTTACAGACTAACGGCGTGTCGCTCTCGCGTCGGCACCGAAACACCACCGAAACACACCCCGGGGGTGGTGGCCACGACGGAAAGCAACAAACGGAGAAGGAAGACCAGCACACTCTTCCACACACACAAAAAAAAAATGAGGGGGAACCGGGCCCCAGGATCCGAAAGCCGACGCCGAATCTGCCGAAAAACTCACCCCCTAAATAAGGGCACGAACGTGTGGCGGACGACCGGCGGTGCGGTGTGTAGGTGTAAGCGAGAAGGACAGAGAACCAGATGATTCCAGCGCAAAACAGCAGGATGCTTCTCGCGGGAGGCGAGGTGGGGAAAAGGGGATATGCAGGGACGTTCTGTTGGTTTTTCCTCTCTTTCTATCTCTTCTCGGTCACACCACCCGCACACTGCTCCTCGCCCTCTTGTCGATTGTACGAATCGAAATCACTTTCCCTTTCCTGCAACCTTGCAGGCAGCACGGAGCGGACTCCGTAAGGATATTCGCAATCATCACATTCGAGGTCATATGCATGGAGTGCATCTGGTGGCAACCGAAAAGGACGAATAGCTCCCTCTCACTCTTTTTTCTTCCTCTCTCTCTCTCGTTTTTTGTAGTTCTCTTTCGCTCACCCAAATGTTCACGAGTGGTGGCAGGGAGAGCACACCCTCGCACGCGCCGCCTCGTGTTCCATCTTCAAACCGGAAGCGGTGCGTTTTTCCGATACCGAGCATAATTCACTGCACTCACCGACACACGGGCGCGCACACACACACACACTACCACTATCAGTGGGTGGGTGATTTTGACGAATTTGATGAGTGCTTATGTACGATTAGCAACAGCAGCAGCAGCATGACTTGCTGCCTTTTTTGTCGAAGGATTTCGCTTAGTATACAATAGTGGCTGTGTAGATTGAATTCGATTTTTGAAATGAATTCATGCCTTAAAATATTTTGTGATTTTTCACAGAAAATGTCGTATTTTCCAATCCATTTGATGCTCTTATTTCTGTTGAAACATTTAAAGTCTATGCCTCAAATGAATGCAAAGCATGCCGTGCCGTTTGTCTGACGATCACTGTAGATTTGGATTTGGTGTGAGCGAGAAAGCACAATAGGAAGGAGGTGGGGAAGCGGAGTGGAACATCCTCCATCCTGGTGGTAGTTCCAGTTTCAACAAAAACCATTCCTATTTATCCATCTCTCATACACATAGAGAGCGAGAGCGGGGGAAGTGGGCACATTTCAAACAATTTTTATTTTGTGCGCGCGCACATTTTCCCAAAAATTTTCGTTTTTCTTTTTTCTCGCACGTTCTCTCTCTTTCTCTCTATCGCGTTACCGTCTGCATCTTTGCTAACCCACACAGACACCTGGCAGCAGCGACGTTGCTCGGACAGCATTTCCAGGAC
>NC_064874.1:9296771-9319271 GCF_943734745.1 Anopheles darlingi | reverse complement strand
TCATATCGATAACTGTTCCTTCCTTCTTCGAACTGATTGAGCTGCGCCTGGAAGAGGTTTCGGAAAAGTTTTGCCTCTCCGATTTAGACGAAAGAGTATCCTCCATATCCTGATCGTTGGCGATTGATCGGTCGAATGAAGAGTTTGAAGCGGATTTTCCCATTCGTTTCGGGGATCGGACGACAAGGTGCGACGTTTTCGTAATATTCCTGGGTTTGGGCGTATTTTGTGGAGCGGATTCGCTTTTCGAAACACTGACCTCCATCAGCGGAGTGCTCCCGTCCACATCATCAGAATCGGGTCGGGTTTGCAGAACAGTGGCCGCGTTCTGGTCGATCTTGGTGAGGATATTTTCGGCCCTCCCAGCCAAGTCTTGCAGCCACGACATGATGGCCCGGGTTTGGTGGTTTACTTCACGATGCGCAGGATTTCACAGCTGAAAACGCAAATTACAAGCAAGATTTTACAAGAGACCCCCACAAAATGTTTGTGTTGGAATTCCACAATCGATTCAAATGTTTATACAGCTGGGTTCAGTACTTGGGAATGTAAACACACGTTGCGTTTACAACAATTCGTTGACAGCTTCAGCCACTGGTTGTCATCAAGTTTGTTGTGATTACCTGATTCGCGTCCACCTCCCGAAAACGGAAAATCGGAAAATCGGAAAATGTGTGAAGAAAGATATTTTCCAAATCCGTATAGTGATTATGACGAACGTGTGCATGGAAATAGCGATGAATTCGTGCCGACAGCGACGATCCTGAAGCTCATTCGACACTTCGTTGAGCTAATCCTGAACAATCCAGATAAAAACCAACGGGAAGATCTTTATGTTGGTGCGGCTGGTAAGTGCAACCACCCCTGACGTTTTCCCTGCGTGTGCCTTATCTCATTGACCTCTTTCCTCCCAAAGGCACGGCATTCATGTTCTGGAAGTTGGCAAAATCAGCAGAGACAGCACAGCTCTATCCGTGTCTAGAGCACGCTACCAAGTACATCCATCAGGCGAAGACGCTCGCCGCGAAGAAGGGAAGCTCGACCAAGAACTCGATAGCATTTCTCTGTGGAAACGCCGGTATAGCCGCCGTATCTGCAGCAATTTCAAATGCACAAGGCAACCACCTAGACGCGAAGGCCAGCATTGAGGATTTTTTGAAAGGCTATCCGGCATGCGCCCAAGCTGATGGCTACGACGCCGATGAAGTGTTGGTCGGTCGTGCCGGCTACCTACATGGTGCCTATTGGTTGAATCAAGTCATTGACCCAAAACCAATAGAAAACACCGTCATCAATGATCTCTGTAATGTAATTGTTAAACGTGGAAGACTGTACTCGTCCAGCCAACGTGCCAGCTCGCCCCTGATGTACGCATACCATGGCAAAGAGTACCTCGGGGCCGCTCATGGCGTAAGCGCTGTTTTGCACGCCCTGCTGGAGTCACACTGGTTCATCACTGCCACCGAGAGCGGGAAATTCGAAAACTGTCCATCCTCCATGCTAGCAGACATTCGGAATTCGATCGATTACCTGCTTTCGTTGCAAACCAGCGATGGAAACTTTCCAACGCGTAGGGATTCCGGCAGATGTCTTGTCCATTGGTGCCATGGATGCGCTGGAATAATCTATCTCCTTGCTAAAGCATACCTAATCTTTAAAGATGAACGATATTTAGAAGGATGCCGTAACTGTGCAAACTCCATCTGGCACAGAGGGTTGCTACGCAAGGGACCCGGAATTTGTCACGGTGTGGCCGGAAACGGTTACGCCTTTTTACTCATGTACAGGATGACCGGTGAAAGGCGTTACTTGTACCAAGCGGCAAAGTTTGCGGAATTTCTTGCCAGCAACACCTGTTCCGCTCAATTATTCGCTCCTGATCGACCGTACAGCCTGTACGAAGGGTTGGCTGGTGCTGTGTGTTTCCTTGTGGATGTGCTGGAGCCATCAGCGGCTTCTTTTCCTTTCATGGACGTATTCGAAAGGAAGGTAAACTTCAATATTGCATCATGAACTAATATAATAGCTAAAATAAATATGAAACTTAAAGGTCTCGTGCTGTTACTTAAATTACTTGTACGTTACTTCATTGTTTAGACTGCTGCAGAGATATCATAGCTGACAATTACGCAGGCAAGTTTTACTCATTTATCTTGTTTGTAAAGTTGAACAAAAAATGGAAAACGCTCACCTAAACTCGTCTGTTGCAACGTAACCAACTGGCTTGGCTCGAAGCACATGGTCCCCATGGACGGTTCGGCGTAATTTCGTGACTCAAGTTATCAACTTTCTCGTCATTCGCGCTCATTGTTGGTAGACCTGTACGGAACCACTTCAATGGAGAATGCACTCGTTGGTGTGTGGCTGCGGCACGTCGCTGCGGAAATCACCGTTGAGTTCGTCCTTGGGTAATGTGAATCTACATAACAAACGTACAAACGTGGTCGTCGACGGTCGAGGGTTAACTCTATCTGCGCTAGGGCTAAGCACAGGGCAAGGTATAAAACTTGAACTTTACCGATTTGCTTCCGTCAGTCATTTTCACGGTCAACTGAAGACCGGTAGTGTAACGACACCCGAGAGCTAAACCCTTTTCTCGAAGCGCATCAACATGCGGTTCTTGGCACTGATATGTGTCCTGCTGGCGCTGGCCGCCGTCGTAACGGCTGCCAAATCCTGCAAAGAATGTAACCGGAACGAGTGCGACTGCGAGCGTGCAATTGCCCGAGGTCCGCCACCGCAACCATATCCGTTCTACAAAAAGAAGAAATGCAACGTGACGCGGCCGCTTGAACTGAAACCGACCCATGATGTGTGCTCTTGTGAGCAGGAGTACCGCGTGCGACCGTTGGTGATTGAACGTGTGGAGCCGAAATTTGCCAAATCGCGATCCTGTGAATGCGGTTATGAAAACCACGGTGGAACCCCTACTAAGTAAGAATTCCCCCCTAAAGTTTTAAAAACAGATCCAACAAAATTCTAATGGTTTTGAACATTTTGACCGATTTGCAGAAAGTATCCAGCGGATTTGATCAGTCGCCAGTTGGCGTTGGAGTACGCGAGAAAGACGAAGATCAGCGAATCCGATCTGCACGTGCACGGTCGTCCCGTCACTGTTCCCCCTCCTTGTAAACCTGACGTCATTCAGGAGGAACGACTGTTCAAAAACACCCTGCAGGTGCTGGAGATGAAACAGCAGAAGAAGCGCGTCAAGTATCGAGTGCAATCGTCGGAGGAAACCGAAGGTATTCCTTGCCACCCGAAGGAGGAGAGCTACTGTGCAATCTGTTACGGCAAGGTCGAACCGCGGGAGCCCAAATTCGAGCTTCTGCGCCAAGATGGCCCAGTGTGCGAGGAGTGTAAGGATTACTCAAGGTCCGAAGAGCTCGAGGAAGTTGACGATTATACGGAGGCGCCACCGAAATCCCATCACTGTAACAAATGCAAGCAGCCGAAGAAATCTTGTGGCTGCAAGGAGCAGTACGATAGCTACGAATCTGCACAATCGTATGAGGATGACTGTCCGCTGAAACGCCGTTCACGGGCGATCCCTGCGTTGGATAATGCGAAGCCATCGGTGCCAGTGGTGTAAGGCCTTCCCGGTGAGAGGCTGATTTCGTTTTGTGTGGTTTCAGTTGTGATAGAGAACTTTTAGCATATGCTACCGGCAACACATGTTTGTACATAAATACAAGACAAAAATAAAGGACCATTTAAAGAAACACTAGATCTCTATTCGATTTGCTCTTCAAATATTTATCTTCTAGCGGCGCTGCTATGCTCGCACGATCTTCCGTTGGTCTTTTTGTAAATTAGATCTAGCTTATGATCGGTTTTTCTCGAATCACAAATTAGTGATCGACAAATCTTATATGAAGGCTCATGCATATCATTCACATCACAAGCATAAACCCTATATTTATCATGTAATCTATGTATCGATCTGCACTCTTACTCCGTTATAAGAAGAAAAAAACGAAACTCCGCAAAGACGGTCGACAATACCATTCGTACCGTGAAATTGTATCGATCTTCCTCCTGTACCGTAGAAACGTAGTGATCTCTCGCTGAATTGAACAAAATGGAAATTTCGACAGAGCTAATACGAAAATAAAAAAGCTCTATACTCATCCCAAACACAAGACATTATTTTATTATTTTACCAAACCATAAAATTCCATTTAAAACATAGTTAACATTGTTAAGCAATTACTGAAACATAAGACAGTGGAACATTGCCCGATTCATAAGCCGTTGAGGCCCGTTGCCTTATCTCACGCATCCCATTCCTAGAGAAAAATGCTAGCATAGACCAAACATTATCATGCTACCGCACATCCCAACGTGAAAACTGGCCAAACAAAAAAGGCAAATTTTCACAATCTTCCAGAGAAAAGCCCACCACGTTGTTGTTGGCAAACATGGTTTCCTTCCTTTTCTGTTGCAATCTAGAGCTGATGCAAGCAGGTCTCAGGTGTCCGTGACCGCGCACACATCATACCACCGTATCCGTACGTGACCTCGGCCAACTCGGCATCATTTACATAACTTCAAACTGCAACTGCTGCTATTCTGTTGGGGAGAGAAAACGTTTTGCTATCGCGCTCTGGGTCTTCCTTGTGGTGTGATGTGGTCCATTGCTAAAGAAAAACCCTCCAGAACCCATCAAAACTAGCTAGCGTACGGTTGGAGAAAGTACTCCAGCGACCGCACGGTTACAAAGTGGTACAATGAAGTCCTTAACAGTGCTTGCTCTAGCTGGGCTGGTGGTTATTATCGTGAGTCTTTCCGTTGTCGTTGCCTATCCACAAGGCTGCTACGAATGCTCCAAGGATGAGGGATATCCACGTGAACCGTGCTGCGACTGTCCTCAGTGTCGTCATCATTTTGAGGTTCAGTCACCGAAGGATCCGGGTTGTAAGAAGAAGTACAACTATCACTTCGATGTAGAGAAGATTACGGGCTGCGCGAAGGAATCATACGAGCGGCTCGATGCTGCCGTTGAGGTGCTACCCGATCCGGGATGCGAAAAGTGAGTGTTTTCCGGCGACGTTAGTAGATACCACCATCAGTGATAGTAACAAATTGTATCGACCTTTCCAGATCATACAACTACCACTACGGAGTGGAGAAACCGTGCGGATGCGATAAGGAAAGTTACGAGACGCTGGACTTTGAGGTGATTAAACCGAAAAAAACAAAGAAGTGCAAATCCGTAAAGCTCCAGGCTCATGCGGATCATCCCGTTCGAGGTGAGCATCCACCAGTTTGTTGAAGAAAGGCTAACTATTAATACTTTGCTTTACACTTTATTTACCGCCAGCATGCCAGTGTGACTGCAAAAAACGACGGTATGTGCAGGGCGAGACGCAACAAAACAATAGCGGGTCAAGTATCCTAGAAGATGTGCCTTCCTTTGACTTTGATGATAGTGATCGTAACCGGATACCGCGTCTTAAGCGTAATGTTGAACCAGGTTCTGCTCAGGCTCCATTTAAATTTTTCCTCAAGCAACCTCAGCTACGACGAAACCGCATTTTGCGATCGAGAAATTCATACATTCTTCGCGTCGCGAATGATCCACGGTCGAAACGAAAGGGTGAGGAGGTACCGCTGCTCTTTTCCAAGGATGGTTTCCACTGTCACTGTTATCCATCCAATGGCGCTATCCCAGCCTCTGATTCAGAGATAGTAGGTGCTTCTAGATCTCCCAATCGCGGTCAGGAAGTGCCAGTGCACATTGGCGATGTAGGGCGTCCCGTTACGTATGAGCAGATCAAGCAGCATCTGGATGCTCTTCCGCGTAGCGAGTACTCTCCGACCACAAACGATATCATTGGGAATTTAACAATTCTGTTTTACGATATCTATCAGCAGAAACATAAGACTAACTTCACTCTTCCTCTCAAGTACGGTACCCGGACCGTGATCGATGAGGGCGATGGGTTGCATCGGTATGACATCAAACCGATTGAGGGTGTCTACGAGCCGTCGACGATAAACAAGATCGCCTCAAAGGGGCTGAGAATTGCCGGGCGGAAGTTGGATCGAAAAGTGGGCCAGAATGGTGCTCGATCCAATCGAGTACGGTCACGATCTGCTGGTACAGGCTAATCGAGGAGATCCGGTTTCGATCAATTGAAGCGAACCGAAACAGCCTGTTGTAGTCGATATCCCATTTGTTGCTGTTGTATACATTGATAGCTCAGTGTTTCTAATAAGTTTTCATTTTTTTTACATAACATGACCCCAGCTAAATGGACTCCTGACTCACAGAGACTCACAGAAACACATCACAGACGACGCTACACATCGAAGCGGAGACTCGACGTTGTACAAATGACTCGGACCTTGGGATGTAGTGACTTGAGAGACCATAACGAGGGAAAATAAAAGAAGATATTTTGTAAATGTATCTGCCAACTGATCTTTTGATTTTTGTTCTAACAGATGAAATTATAAGTTCTGTTGTTTTGAGACGATTTATTGATCAGATAACCAAT
Source organism: Anopheles darlingi (assembly GCF_943734745.1). Classification (NCBI taxonomy): domain Eukaryota; kingdom Metazoa; phylum Arthropoda; class Insecta; order Diptera; family Culicidae; genus Anopheles; species Anopheles darlingi. The sequence continues at coordinate 9,312,768 of NC_064874.1, read as the reverse complement.
GAAAACCATTCTATACTTCATTGTTAATTTACTAAAACACAAGCCCCCAAAAATGTAACGGAGAAATGCTTGGTAGTTAAAACATTTTACACATTTATTAATTATGACCAAAATAATTTAATGCCACCGAAAAAGCGGGAAAAAAATTAACATTTAACAATCATTTCAATAGTGTTCATCCGATTCTGCTTGGGTTTCTTCGCTACTACTGCTCTCATCGTCCGCTTCTTCCGTGCTCTGGCTTTGAGTTTTTGCATTCGGTTTCTGCATTGGTCTTCGATAAGGAACATTTCTCTCGTTGCTAGCATACCGTTCATTTTCAGCTTCGGTCGATTTTACTTCAAAATCTTCCTCTTCGGTATCTGCGCGGCTGATGCTTTCATTGGTGGAAGCATCGAAAGCTTCACCACTTGCACCACCCTTCCGTTGACCCCTTTCGAACAACTGGCCCTCATCATCACTTTCCGAGCGAATGTACTGCTTCTGAAACATTAGATCACTCACAGCACCTTCGTTCGGCGATGGCGATGCTTTACGATTAGCCTCATTCTTCGTACGGCGTGTCACCTTCCGTCTGTAAGGACGTCTCGCTTCATCATTGGAGACGCCACTGTCCTTGAATTGTCGCGCAGGTCGCGGTTTCTTACGATCGTCATTCGTTTGCTGCTCAGCCAGGCAGTCCATTAACCGACGGACTCCCTCATGGTTTCGATCGTGCATTTCTTGCAGAAATTTCCGAAAGCAACCCGGTAGCTCGAGATTATCCAACTGTTCCTCAACTGAAGTCATTTTCTTGATCCTCAAGCTCAATGGTTGCTCATCCGATTCACGGCTTCCGCTCTCTGGCTCGGCACGAATCTGCTTCTGCCGGTTACGCTTCTGTTCCTGCTGATTCCGGAGGTTCTCCAAATGGGAAAAGACCTTGTACGGTCGTCTAGTTTCCGAGAGCGTTTGCCGTTTCACTTGTTGGTTATCGTTGACTGATGGAAATTCCGCAGATTCGAGCTGAAACCATACCGGTTCCAGTTCGATCTTTAGATCATCCCCTTCGGCCAGCTTCCGAATGTGCATTACGTGCTGAGAGGCTTCCGCATGGTCATGGAAATTACTGTCACCGTATACCTATGGGGAGATAAGATTAACGAGAGAGAGAGAGAGAGAACGAATTACAATTAATCAGAAAACGATTCTCTAACACCCATGCTTACCTTGGGCGGCACTATGCTTAGGGCCAACAGTGAACTAGCAACGGCAACAATTCGCACAAGACGGTTCATGGTTCAGCTCGATACTGGTCTGACGGGAGATCATACGCCAGCACTTAGTATGGTAGCATGCCCCAGGGACTCCCCAAGGGGCACACATGTTGATAGATGTTTAAGGTAAATACTGTGTCTCTGAAACTGAAAAGAAACATACGAAGAATGACCCTCTCAGTCCCTGTGCGAGGTCAGCACCAGCAGCGTCTGCTGGTGTCAGATTCAATTTCATTCCATTGCCGGTAGAGGTAGGTTTTCCTTTTGTTCTACGTGACTTTCACCGAGGTAGTATCTGCTAAACAAGCTACTGGGAGGTTGTCCTTCAACTATGGCACACAACACAACGCTCAAGCCTCTTGGTACTCGAAAAGAGAGACAAAGCGCCGATGAAGCACAGGTTTGGCGTCAGGCTAACCAAATCGTAATGCCAAATGATTGGATGATGATCAGTTTCCATAGGACCTTGACCAAATGCTAAGCCAATTGCGTAATTCCAGCGATCAATCAGACGAAACAATAGCATTTGTAGGCAGAGGGTTGAAAAGGAGAAAAACCAACTTTATATGCCTCTAGCGGTTGCAACAAACATAAGTATACCGTTTATCAACCCGGTACCATAAGCTATGCTTTCCAAGCATTTTTCCGTCAATGCCACCACCACTGTACAAGTGGAGACCACCGATGGCCCACTACTAGCGAAGAAGGGCAAAGTATACACACCGCACAGCTTACACTATGAAGTGCTTCTTACAGTTGTGCTTGATGTGCCGACAAGAGTGTCACCCATCCAGCGGCGCGTTGCTGTTCCGTTGGTGAAAAGCCATGAAGCTGCTGCTGCTCATGGTAACCGCAGTTACATTCCTCCTTGGTCCTGTCGAAAGTGTAAGTCCCACGATAGTCGAAGGTCTGCAGTGAATTTAAATCATATCTGCTCGATTGCACGATGCAACGGCTTCTGTCCCCTTTGAGCAGTCCATAGAGCCGAAAATCGATACCAAACCACTAAGCATCCAAGCAAACGCCGAAGAAGCCGAACGTCTTCCCCCAAGGCTGGTTATTGCCACGCGAAAACGAAATGCCGAAAACGGTGGCGCGCGATCGCCCCTACTCGAGATAGTACTTCGCATACTCGACAGCATCCAGATTATGCCGAAAAAGAGGTCAAGGCGCCACGAAAGTTCATCCGCTCTTCCGGTATAGTAATTGACACGCAAATCGACATCGTCGACGATTCGCTTCTTGCCGTATGGCCATGCCTTCGCCTACGGTGCTTACGGTTGTGCTTTACTGTGACGGATCTGCTGCTGTTGCTTTTAATGTTTCATTTTGCAAAAGCAAAAACTGTGTGAAAAATAATGGGAGGGACGGTGGTGGTCTGTGTCACCCAACCCATGATTGTGGCTCGTTTTCGCTTTTTTTCAAATACGCATTAAGTCGACAGTCATGGCCATTTAACCGGCTTGATCGTTCGCTCGTTCGGGTCGCTAATCGAGGCATGAGGACAACGCTTGCGACGCTACAGGGAATTGGTTTGCTGTTTACGTAATTTGATAATGGTTGGCCGGCCGGGACCTAGCGAGTTTTCCGTGTCTGCTGTGCTGTGTTGTGGTTCTGGGATTTGTTTGAAGAACTGTTTTCGCTCTTATTATCTCTCCGGAAACAGCTTCCCTTACTTCGCAGCAGCATATTCGGCAGCCGTCGAGCAACGGAACGGCCACTGCTGGCCCTATCGCTGGAGTCGAGTGAAGCGGCACCAGCTCTGGCAACCGAGGACTCAGTCGAACCATTATCGGCGGCCGCTGGTGAGCTGGAGGATTATGACGATGAAGAGAACCGCTACGAATGGAAATACCACCCCACGTACCACGAGCTCTGGGCGTCAACCTCGCAAAGCTTCTACGACGTACTGCTGAATGTACTGCAATTAGTTGGAAACCAGGTCCGGCAGGAGGTGCAGCGGGCGCGTGTGCAACAAGCCGCACTGGACACACTGCCCACCAGCGATGAGTATTACGATGACGACGACTACGACAACGACGACGATCTGATGGTCTGATGGTCTGATGTATCAATTTGCTGAATGGGGCAAAAACATAATTTAATTCCTGTGATGAAGTAGGAAGCGGAATAACGAGAGGTGGTTGCGGAAGGAATTGGAGCACCGAGACCCTGCTGATTGACATTGAATTTCAATTGAGCCTTCATTGTATGGAGAGCGTAGGAAGTAATTGATTTCAGGGTTGACCGGCCGTCGGAACACGTGACGGCAATGTACTATGCTAAATTTTGTTGTAGAAAAAAAAGCTGTGAATGTATGAAATCAACATCCGCGGCGTGTCCATATCCGCAGCGATCCAAAACACTCGCCATTGCTTACTGCGTTGGACTGATAGGGGTTTGACCTGTGTCTATGCGATCGACACACCATTACATCGTTTGCATTGCTGATAGGGCTGGATCGTGTGGTGCGTGTTCGTGTGTCCAATGATCAGCTGATAAGGGGAAAGGGATTCGGTTGAAAATTTCAGGGAATTTGCTAGCTGCACACAAAACCAGAAACACACATACAAGCACACAAGAGGTTCAATTCTGCCATTGAACTGCGCCTATATCACCCAAAGGCCCCATTACTATCGATCCTCGCCACGAGAGATGCGGTTGTAGTTGTTCAAACTGGACGTTGTGCCGTCGCAATCGCAAGTAAATAAAACATGACTTCATGGGCGACGCCATTCAGCATTCGTGTGCGATAACTCTTCGGTGTCGGTTCGCTGCTTTCGTGCTGCTAAACGCTGCTAGCTGTTTTCCCTCCTGCTGTGACAAGATCAAACCCAGTAACAACCATCATGGCCAAGCTAGCGCTGCTTTTCATTGTGATCTTCTGCATCATCCAGGTTAGAATCGTTTCGATCGTAAAAGTGTCATAGAAAGGAAACTAGATCGGATGCAGAGACATTCTGTAGTTGTTCTGCCAGGCGTTTACGCTGAGGTGAACTAGAATTTGCGTTGTGAACTATAGGGGTTGTTTTTCTTTTCTTCTTAAAACAGTTTACCCTTGCCGCGCGGCTACGTCGTGATGCGCTTGAGGATGGCGTTGAGACCCTCAAGACCAAAGTCGGTGAAGTCCTGAACAAGGAGAACGTGGACGTAAGTAGATGCGGTCGTAAATGAGTGAAAGAGTGGCCCAAACGCCCATAACGACTTTTTTGTTCATTTTTATAGACCTTCCTGAACAAGCTGGTTGAGTTTGGCGATCTGATCAAATCGAAGGCGGGAGAGATCGGTGACAGTATCTCGAAGAAGACGTCCGAGGTTATCAATAAGGAATAAGGTGAAACATTGGTTTTTCCTTATCAGTATCCCTTTCAAAGCCACCCATGGAGCTGTAAAAAAATAAATAACATTTGACAAACACAACCAACCTGCATGTTTAGCATTTTGATTCATATAGGTATTGTACACAACTTGGCAATATACTTCCGGAATACTAAATGGTTATGCGCATAATGCTTTTTAAATTAAAAATATTGTTTCTTGCTTCGTGGAAAGTAAGTACCTCGTAGACGTTCGCATACGATCGCTCTAAGCAGGGTAATAAAGAAATGAGTAAATCATATTAGTAGAAGTCAAGTAAAAAATATGTTTGCCGTGTTGATTGGAAATAAGTTTTGTCAAATCGTTGTTTAAAACGTGGTTTTCAAAGGAGAAAAACCTCGCAGCTAAATTCTGCTGCGGTTGACGGTTGAGCAGAATTTAAACGGGAAGCGGTTGTACAGAATTTAAAATTCAAAGAAAAGAACATCAGGTGCATATTGCATAGCTTATGGAGTAAACCGGTATGTCGACATAAGTCGACTTAAAACATGATGCAGTTCACCACCGCCAGTTGCACCAGTTGCACCAAACTGCAGCTTGAAACGGCTCCAAAACGAATATTTTACAAGGTAATTTAAATTTTATTGTAGTTTATTTAAGAAATAGCACACTGGAAGGCACACATTTTCAATGATTGTTTAAAAAAATCGTCCAAATGAGTTCCGTCCAAGCTACACCACCTAAAAGTAACTTTTCATTTCGTTGTGTGATGCTATTAATCTATTCTGTACCTTCATCACATGTGAGCAGAGGCTTACGGCTCCCCAAAACACGCATACGCGTTCACGCAGTCATGCGAACGTGTGTAGAATACACAATATGCAAACGCTCGATTTGGCCACAAAAACCAATCAGATTCTAGTAATGTATTGGCTTGGACCATTAGGGCTGCCTTGCCTACTACATGAGATCGCAGTGGACCAGTTCGACCGTTACGTACTAATCATCACTTCCGAGTGAAACGTTCATGATGTGCGCCTCTCCAAAAGGTATGCGCTGGTGTGCCGTACAGTGTCAGTCCATCATCCCAGAAGTGATAATTAGAATCAAAATATTTTGAAAATCAGATTTACACCTCCGTAGACTTGGATCCTAAATAGAGGCTGTAATAACCATCATGAATCGTTGGTACGATTGTCAATATTTGCAGTTACAAAGGCCAGCCTCACAATGACCGGCACTGATCACCCCTGGCGATAGGCGATCGCGGAGGAAAATTTCTATCGAACTTTGCCCACGTTGGAATAATTCCCAAAACCAGATGAACAACCTGTTAGCAAAACGCCAATCTCTACCACGGGCCCTGGTCCAGTCAAGTATCCTCGCGGTCGTGGTTCCGAATTGCCGTTCCGGCATCGAAACAGACAGACCTTCGAAACGAATCAGCTCATGGTGATTAGTCAACAAACACACGCCCGCACACAGACAACCTGCTTCTGCTGTTGGTGCTGATGCGTTGCATTTAGTGCTGTGGTGGGGAGAGTATAAAAACGCACGATCAGCTCGTACCCCGGCCTCAGTTGTTGACTAGAACTCTGCCCCATCACCGCCGTGACTCCGTACGTTCGCCAGTGATTATCGCATTAGCGTGTAACAGTGATAAGCTAAGATTTTGAGAATGGCCAAGTTGGTGTACCTTATCCTTGCCCTGTGCGTCGTTCAGGTGCGTTTCAAACGATCGAGATGATCGCCGTCTGCGATATGTGATACGGTACGATAATCGGAAAATGTTGGATTGTTTTCGCTCATCCACAGGGTACCTTTGCGCGCGTTCGCCGTGATGCTCCGGCTGCCCCGGAGAAATCCTTCTTCGATACCGTGCTGGAGGTGGGAGGCAAGATCCAGGTCGCGTTCGAGGATACCCGCCAGAGTGTGCTGAAATCGCTTGGCTTCCAGTCGGACGACGAGGTCGTGCAGACGATCAAGACCAACACCGACCAGTATGTGACGAACCTGAGGAACGCCCAGACCACCATCCAGGAGGAGCTGAAGAAACACTCGGATGTCTTCGAGCCGATCGTGAAGGATCTGAACGTCAAGCTGTCCGAAACCGCGGCCACACTCTCCCAGCAAAACCCGGAGGTCGCACAGAAGGCGAAGGAGTACCAGGAGCAGGTCCAGACCAACCTGCAGTCGCTGTTCGCCGAGGCACAGAAGACGGTCGAGAAGCTGAAGGAAGACGCACGTGCCCCGTCCGAAGAGCTGCAGCGTGCACTGAAGCAGATCTACGATTCGACCCTCGAAACTCTTACCAAGACGGGCGAAAAGTTGAAGAAGCAAGAGTAATTGATCGCGATCGATAATTATGGGATGTGGGTTATGGGAGTGTTTTTTTTTTCGAATAAAGTTCAATATTTGTACTAAAATGAAACGTGGCTCCATTCTAGATGATTCTGATTTTGACAACCACCGGGCAGCTCCATTTTTGATGAGCTGCATAAATCCGAACAGCAGCGAACCCTCCCTGTGATAATGACCATGAAACACTCGCCGAATCGCTTTGCTAATCTGCTCGCTGGCAGGCTTAGTGCCGACGCCAGCAGCAGCACCAGCAACAGCAAATCCATTCCGTGACTATCAGGTTCGCGCGCGCGAACGCGGCAGCTTTGCTGACACCGGGTGTACCCAGAGGTTATCGGGACGTCACGCCACCCGGAACCGTTAAATTTTTTTCCAAAGTTTCGGGCATATCAGCATAAACTTCTGAGCGGTAAGTTTTGGCAATCGTATCATTTCGCGGTCTAGGCAATCCTATTAGCAGCCCATGAAGGCAAATTTGACGGTAAATCATTAAATGAAACATCGCTAAAAAAAAGAATGACGATCCGCCGCTTTCCTGCTTGCGTAAGACATTCGCAGAGCTAACGACGCCGTTTGCGCCATCTACGGCTACCACTTATTTGCAACACGATGGCCAAACAAACCCTCTCAACTATTCAGCTCCTAGGACGAGGTGGTAGAACGAAGAGCATCGCCGAGCTCGTCCGTCTCGACACTCGGCGGCGTTGACAGGAGAGACACAATTGGAAAAGATAATGCATAATGTTCCGCTACGAAGTGCGCGTCCATTATGGTGACAGAAATTCCGGAACCAGCCCCCCCCACCGCCGCGTGAGGGTGATCGCAGTTCGGGCAAAAATTCGCACCCATACCAAGCACCCTGTGAGCTCCATTACGTAGATCAACTTGAACCGGTCTGTGTTTTCGAGTCGAGATAGAGAGCGATTATCTACTTTACCTTTACGTTATCTGGCTAGCGCTATCTGTGGCGTGGTCACATTCGATATGTTGACCGGTGAGGTGCATCCGAAGGTGTGCGTTAGTCATCCAGGTTGTGTGGAACAGTGGCTAGCGGCTAGCGCGGGCCGAGGTAATTGTTACCGCATGACGCATTCGCACGAGCTTCACAGCATTGTTACTTATTTCAGCAAACTTACAATGGCATGAAATTTAATGGCTCGTTGTAAATTCGGCCATACAGCGCCATTTGGGCACATGTGATGATACCAGATGCATATGAGGCGGAATGCTCTACGATGGCTGAGTGCATGGCAGATGTTACATACCGGACCGAAAGAGATAAATGAGATTGCAATCCCAAAAAAAGATATGCTGAATGGTTTTATTTTAGTGAACAGATCTATTTGACCACCTATTTCCCTTCCTCGATGATTATTTACAAAAAAAACTAAACCCCGACAGCTCTGCGCCCTAGAGTTAAACTCACGTATGGCCGCTGCTGCGCTCTAGTACATCTCGTCGCTCTCATAAAACCGCGCCAACCGCCTGATCGATTTCTTCGTTCGCCTTTGTATCAGCTCATCGACGTGGGAAAAGATCGTCACAATGCCCATCAACCGCTCGAGCGCACCGTGGACCATCTGGGCCCGCTCGGCGCTATTTTCACCGTTCTCCTCCTGCGCCAGCAACTGCGAGACGACCGGAAACAAACGGGCTGCATCCCCTGGCGATGATCTGCCTAGACCATTGTAATCGCCATAATCATACTCTGGACCGGAGTCGTTCAGCTCGTTCTCAGCATCATCAGTACCGCCAACATCGTATGAGTAGTTGATCTTTCGTGCCCTACGCTTCCGCGATTGACGGCAACCGCATGTAGGTGACCTAGCAGAGGCTGGCATCCTCAACGGTGGAACTATATCCGTGGACCGTTTCATGCTTCGCGGACGGAATCGAGAAGCAGTGCGAGATGGGTGCATGCGGTTCGGTATACCATAGGTTGGGTATGCCAAAAATTCATCCTCCAGATGCTGCAGATTAAGCTTAGTAATGTCTATCCTCGGCAGCCCTATTGGCTTGCTGCTGCTGCTCGCGGAAGTGCTCTGTGGTTCCGGTGTTGCAGTAGACGTGGAGGTCGTAAGTGGACGTTCCGTTTCAATCGTGCTGGGGTTGGTGGAGGTGGTGTAAAGCTTTCGGCGCATCTTACGCCGAACCTTACGGACAGTGATCGTGCTGGATTGTACCGTTCTCGTGGTCGTCAATGTAGTCATTGTGGACGTTGTCGGGGTAATGGATCGGTTACCGGCATCTAGGTCATCCCGGGGTCCTCTAATGGTCTGCTTGTTCGGTTTTGAATCGACCGATTTCATCCAATCGCCTCCAAGCATCTGTTGATCAATTGCGCTTCGCTCGTTTATCAAAACCTCGTCTTCGATGCCATTCTCCTTGATATGATCCGGTAGCATAGGTTCCGCGTTGATAGCAGGAAGCTGTGGACCATTCAAGGACTCGATGTCACCGAGATCTAGCTGATTCACGGTTTCATAGCCCAGCTCGGTAAGGGGCGGTTGCCGCAGATCGTCCAGAAATGATTCTCTGCCGACTTCACCGTCACTGTTTTCGTCATCGAGATGATCTGGCACATCGGCGAACGATCTCGTGTGGTACTGGTTCAGCAGTTTCACCGAAATCATCTCGCTCATCGCTGTGGTGTGTTGGTAGCGTTTGTTTTATTCGACGATACGACACCATTAGCAGCAGCAGCAGCAGCAGCAGCATCAGCAACGTCAGCATCAGCACAGCAATGGAGGAAGGCAACACATTAAACAACCAGATTAGACGTTATCAATTTGCCGCAAATCACAGACCGCACGAGTGGCCTTCTTCTCTCTGAAACTTGCCTTTTTCACGGTCGTGCTCGTCAGCCGGATGTTGAAGGTCCTGCGGTGGTATGTTGAGCTGCACGGCCTCGCCATAGTCATCGCGAGGCACTATACCGACCGGTACGTTGGTCGGTTGTTTGCTGATTTCCAGAAACCGTGCATCTGATTGTAGCATCAACAGCTACAAGGAGAACACATTGGAAAGGTCACCAGAGCACGCGGCCACCGGCACAAACAGATAGAAAGAAGAAGGCGAATCATTAAACGAGGAATAGAAGAGAAAAAAAAACAGTAAAACCACTCCGGAGGCTCGCGTTATGTCACTCGCCACTGTGCTGCTTATCACATTCACGGGTTACGTCACGCGAAGCAGCTCGAAATAGGAAAAAACTGCATCCTGCACACGGAGCACTGATAAGGGATCCTAACCGCGTGGTTTAGTAGTCCGTTCGTTAACGTTTCGTTGCTTAATTAATGGTCGCAACTGTACAAGAATTTTAACTTTTGCTTTTTTCTTTTCTTTCGGAGCCGAGAAACACGATTACGATAGAGGCTTTGACGACTTACCGACAACACCACCGTCATCACCAGCACCAGCGCGAGCAGCCGAGGGCAGGACATTCCGGCATGGATTGCAGATTAGGATTGCGCCCGGGCCCATCTTGCGATCCGTACGTATGTTCGCCAACTGGTTGGCCACTAACGTGTTATCGGAAGTGCACGGCTTGCGGGTACGGCTGCCAAAGAGCTAACCAAATAAACAAGCCTGAAATGGCTGACCTGGGACCTCGGGTCTTCCGTCAGCCATCAGGCAGGCGCTCAGCAAGAACGTTCACTTCCTAGACCGCAGAGTTCTTGTTAGTAAACTTAGCCCCACTGAAACCAAAGCTGGTGCCGTTACTTACCGACCGAGTGTGTTGAGACACTTGAGGTTTGGATATTTGCTTCTTCTGGGAAAGCTCGCGAGAGTGACCGAGCCCAACGAACGGGTTCTGTGAAAGTTTCCAACTTAAAACTCGAAAAAGGGAAAACACAACGCTGCTCGGAGGCTCGGTTGCGGTCGTATATTTTTCATATACGCAGCAAACGAACTGATAGACATCTTTAGTTGAAATCGCATCGCATTTTGTCTAAATACTCGAGCTCTGGGTTGAGGATAGGACGTAACGACGTGGCGCTACTGCTCTGCGCTATAACATCGAAAGTGAATGGCCGCATCTTCTCCACACGGTGGCAACATTCCATTTTGTGGAGGACCTGTCTCTGCCCGTTTTGAGTTGTGTGACATTGTCCGTATGATAAGACATCGTGCATCGCATCGCCGGCCACAGCACGCACGATCGTGTGTGTGTGACCCCAAAATGGTCGATAATTATTTTGGATCAATTTTCACAAAAACATCGGCCCAAGATAACCACCAAACGATGCAGAACGACTGGAGCGGTCATCACAGTCCAGAGAAAATGTTTATGGTTTGTTTTTCTAGGATCTCGCTATCGCCATCTGTGCGATCGTAATCGCCGAGAAGAAGGAGAAAACGTGCATTAAATTCGCGTTTAAAGTGCTTCCGACACTCGAACAAACAGTACCGCCAATCGTCCGTCAATATTGAGCCCAGTAGCGGGTTTTGAGTTGAGCTTGAAATTGAAATGGACGAGTGATTGTGGAGTAGAACGAGGTAGCGGCTATAATGGTTCGCTCGGCAAACTCACTCAAGCGTGACACACCGAACTACTACGCTTCTAGTCCACCGTAGAGGTCAAACCGAAACGAACGAATAGATGCTAATTGCGGGTCACACTGTCCAACATCCACCACAGAAACATGATCACGGCATCCGCCTTCCATCCGGGAAGATCAAAGGAAAGGGTCAACTAATTGAATCCAGCGTTTGAATGAAATGCGTGTGTGTGTCGAGCGAACCTATCAGCAGTTCACCCCATCCCCTACCAGCGATTAGCCTGTCGTCGCATCTATCAAACAAGATGGAATCCACAGTGGCGCGTGATAAGACGCCGAGCTTTTGAATGTCATTATTGCAGCTCAACTATTCGGTGGTCTAATTGGAGTCGGTCGCTCTTGTCGCGTTAAAGTGGCTTATCTTGCGCTGGCTGGTGAAATATTGCGATAGCGCAACCGGAATGCACCCTACGCATGCCCATTGCCGGGCCATAATCATAATCGAGTCAAAACATTCATGATCTTACTCAAGAAATTATTCAACTGCGGCCGCACCGCCATCTCTCCGTACCGCTACGCAATGACTGCGATGAAATGGTGCCCCCCCATCCTCACCACCCTGTTACCATTTCCATAATCCATTCCGATGAAATAGTGCCGCAACCGATGGCTGACTGAATGGCTGACTGAATGGACAGGCCTGGCTGCTGTTGCTGGTGCCGCTAGAGAAGCGGGGTATAGAGTTGTTCGTGTTTCATTTCTGGTGTTGTCGCTGTCGCCGCCGACGATATGGACACGGTTTTATGGTTCCCCCCAGGCGGCACCAGCTCAGCCAAGCCAAGAAGCCCCTCAAAGCCAGCGGCCGACACACACACCGGACCGGCAAGGCAGGGAGCGAGGGCGCGGGGGCTTGTGGCTATCGGTTGCCATGTGCACGCATCCTCATCGGCTTCATCATCCCCATCCGTCGGGCACTGTCGACGTCGTCGTCGTCGTCGTCGTCGTTGTCGTGTGGGGTTGGTAAAGTGGTAAGTGGTAGTGTGAGGCAGCGCGATGGACGCGCTACCCCGTTTGCTGTCTGGCCGAGGCGGCCCGGCAACGGCCCCGCAGCAGCTACTCAGTTTCACCGTGAAGGCTACACGGAACGCATCTACTACGACGGTACGCGGAGCGTGGCGTGCGAGCTAGTGAGCGGTGGCGAGTGAACGTGTGTGTATACTGTGGCACAACATAGGAGGCTTGGTGTTCGATTTTCCCCCAAAAAAAAAATAACACACAAAAAAGAGAATGGAAAGCGGCGTCAGAATGTCCGCATCTCGGAAGCCGTACCAGTGTGAATCCGGAGTGAAGTGATTCGCCCCAGCGGGAGATTCGCAAAAAAGCGGAAAGCAACCCCAGGTTCCTACGAGACCGGACAAGAAATCGGTGATTTCGGGCGCTCACTGTGAATTGTTACTACTGCGCTGATTGGGCGACGGCGATCGAACTGATCAACTTTTCATCGACTTTTCCACATCGAGGTCATCCCACTGAGTGCGAGCGCAGGGAGCTGGGAGCAGTGGCAGTGGTAGTGGGCAGTTCAAGGCAGTTTGTCTTTCGGTGACGTCAACAGTGCACCCCACAGTGGCGGGTAGTATCCGATCGTGGAGGAGAAACGCCGAGCGCCTGAAGACGGTTTCGAGGCTTTCCACATCGCTGAGCCCCAGTGGTGGCCGCTTGGGCTGGTTGCGTGCGTGCGTGCATTAGCACTCCGTGTGTTCCGTACCTGCTCGTGTCTGTGTGTGTGTGTGTGTGGTTTCCGTGGCAATGATGGCGATGGACCGGATGCAGTACGATGAAGACATCTCCGCCAACGGTTACTACCGGCGGTTGCTGAGCGATCACTACAGCATCCTGGAGACGGCGACCGTCGAGGGATGGATCGTGTGCGTACCGCGTGTCGGTACCTTCAGCGATCAGTGCCTGGTGGATCAGGAGTTCGCCCTAGCCCACATCCTGGTACCGAACGAGGAGCTACCCGAGACGCACTTCTTCAATCTGAACTTTCTGCAGCTGAAGCTGGACGAACGTTCGCTGGTGTTTGGTGGTGGTGGTGGTGGGCATGGTGACGGTGGGCCGCCGAGTACCGTCCGTGTGCGCATCCTGTTCGAGGAGATCTTCTACCGGGATGGGTTGAAGTATAAGGTGTGGTGCATCGAGCGGCCACTGCACGATATGAAGAAGTACGGCACGTACGCGGAGGATGATCTGTCGCTGGGGCGCTTCCTGGGGATTGGTTCGCTGACCGAAGCGGTCGAGTTCATCAGGACGGCGGCGAAGAAGAAGGACATCTTCACGCGGATGGATGCCAAGGTGCAGGCGTTCGTGCGGGCGAACGGTGACTTTACCCGGTGGCAGTTTGAGGAGCAGAAGGCCGGCGTGAAGATGATCTACGTCGAGTGTCTGGACCTGATACTGCAGAACCGTAAGCTGAAGGATCGCTGCCAGCGCGATATGGTGTTGCGGGGCAATGTGAAGGTAGCGATCGAGACGTACGTCATGGACAAGCTGTACGATCATGTGAAGGCCGTTATCGATGTGTGCCGGATGGATCAGGCCGAGGGTTTCAACAAGACGATGCGCAACCTGGGCGATCTGCACTGTACCGAGTTCGAGGTGGCGAAGCGGTACGGTGAGCTGGTGCCGCTGGCGAAGAAGGAACTGGCCCGGATCGATCAGGCACGTACGGTGATCGATAAGCTCGCCTGTCTCCAGAAGGTGATGGAAGTGCTGACGAAGGGAATGACGATGGGTGGTGGGCAGGGTGATGATCGCGTCGGTCGCGATGGTACACTGACGATGGACAATCTTGTTCCGCTGTTCATCTTTCTGATCCTGAAGTCGGGCCTAACGCACTGGTTGATGACGATCACCTTTCTGAAGGAGTTTCAGTTCAACAACGTGTTCCGGGATGCGCAGCCACGGCTCGAGTCGGGTCAGCATGGGTTTCTGATCGCAACACTCGAGGCAGCGATCGTGTACATTAGCTGCGGCAGCATTACGCGCACTCAGCGTCTTGGCATCAATCTGGAGCCGGTGATCGGTGCACCTCGCGGTGGCCACGATAGCGGCAACGACAGCGACGAGAAGGAGGAGGAGGAGGAGGTGAAGGGGCATGTTGGACGAGGTGAGCGCGGGTTTCGTAATGCGGACGATTTTCTAAATTATCTGCTCGCTCTGATGCGCAACGATGATGAAACGCGGCTGGTGGAGCTGCTGCAAGATATCACCAACAACCAGGCGCTGCTGTGCGGTGCAACGGAGGCCGGCTACTACTATCTACCGTCGATCGATGACCAGAACGAGAAGGGCCAGTCGGCACTGCATCTGGCCGCCATCTTGGGTAATGCGAAGCTACTAACGCTCATCCTGTCGCTGAAGCCGAACGTGAATGCCGTCGACGCGAAGAACTGGACCGCGCTGCATTATGCCGCAGCGAACGGACACCAGACTCTGTTACTTCTGCTGCTCCATGCAGGGATCAACATTAACGTTGATGCTGGGGATCACTTCACTCCGCTCCATTTGGCGTGTCTAAATGGTCACAGCGGATGTGTCAAGGCGTTGCTGTACTTCTCCGAGCATATGCGCATCTATGTCGACGTAAATGCGGCCACGGAGCTGGGCAACACGCCGCTCCACTACGCCGCCAAGTGGGGCTTCCTGGATATCGTCGAGACGCTGCTCGAGTACTCGGCCAGGGTCGAGGTGGTGAACAAGCTCGGTGCAACGCCGCTCAAGTATGCGCACAACGTGCGTATCGCCAAGCTGCTACTGGACGCCCTGCGTCATCAGCGGCGCTCTATGATCGGCAGCGGCAATGGTTACGATCGTGGCGCCTCCCACCCGCTCATTCCGACCCAATACTACAGATCGCCTGCTCGTCCTTACGTTCCCAACACCGCCACCACCTTCTACGATGAGCTGCTGCCGGACGATCGGAACCGGGAAGCGCGAACGATCGAAGAGATGAAGTGCATCGAGAAGGCACTGGAAGCTATCGCGGCACAAGATACGAAACTCGCCTGCACCTACCTTGGTCTCGATGGTTACTCGGCAATGACTCCTCAGTCACCGGATCGAAGTTACCATAGCGTCGGTGCCTCGGTGATACGTGACGACAATGACCATACCTTCGATACCAATGGGAACCCTCGCCGGTCACTCTGTCATCCACTCTGTAACTGCGCCCAGTGTGGCCGGAAATCGCCCGAATTCTATAATCTGCTACGGAATCCGTTCGGTTCGTCGACCTCTTCCTCTTCGTCCTCCGCCGCCTCATCTCCTAGTAAATCGTCCGCCGAGCGACCAACGCGGCCACAGCGCCTCAACCTAAATGCCGTCAACGGGGAAGGCTACACGGCGTTACACGTAGCGGCCCAGCACGGTAACGTGGAGATGGTACGGGTGCTGCTGACGGAACAAGTGAATCCCACCATTCGGCTGAAGTCTGGTGCGACCGCGTTGCATCTGGCCACCCGGGAACGCCGGTTACGCATCGTGCGCATGCTACTGGCCCAC
>NC_064874.1:9284271-9286771 GCF_943734745.1 Anopheles darlingi | reverse complement strand
GCTATTTGTCGTTGGCCAAAATTCGGCCCGTGCGAGGTAATTCTTGAAAAACGTCTCTCAACAACATGTCATTGTATCTGTAATGATTGCTTTATGTTTCTTCTACAGTCACGAAGAGATAGAGATGCTGCGAGACCGTATGATCGCCCAAACATCCCTAGTGGTCGTCGGGTCAGCCGACGAGTGTCTGCGTGTGTCGAAGACGAAGCGCAAAATCGAAGGCGTTACCCAGTCGATGACGGACAATATGGTGGCGGACGAGATAGCCGATTTTGCGACCAGTTGTTTGGTCAACCCTCAGGGCCATAGAAAGTCCGCGCAGGGTGATCTAAAGCTCAACGGCCCGCTGACGAACTCAAACGTTGGCATCAACAGCAACATCATTACGTTGACCAGTAACTACCGTGAAGTCAAGGATTCGGCCGATGCTTTAAATCAACGGAAACGAAAGCAACCGCCGCCATCACCAGCACTACAGACAATTAGCGATGCAAAATACGGCATGATATCCAGCAGCAAGCAACCGAAAAAAATGCAGCTCATTAAACCATCGAGAGTGCCAAAGGGAACGATTAGCCTAGCAGTATCCACGTCGCAATCACAGGAGGCCCTGGATATGGCGATTCAAAGCATTCTCCCAACGACACCCGAGAAACCATCGACCATCGTCGGTGGCAAGGTGAGCGAGCCTTTTATCCGGAATGTGTCACGCTCGGACTCGGCTGCTTCGCTCGGAACGAAAAAAGACGTACAGGTCGTTTCCGGGCTCGCAAGCACACCGCTCATGTTGCCGAGATTGAAGCGAGATATATCGTCCACCACACACGGTACTCTACTCGATGGCCAAGCGCAATCGGGCAATATGAACGTGAAGCTGATTGCCTCGAACCAGTTGATCCAGCTGAAACCGAGCGCGGGGACGACGCAAAAGTTTTACTCGCTCCAGTCCACCACCACCAAACCGGTCGTCTCGGTGATCTCCGGATCGCCGGGTAGCGACGAAAGCCCACAAACGGCTTCACCTTCCAAATTTATGATCATTCGCAGTACGGGTCAAGTGATCACATCATCGGGTGACACTCCGACAAGCAGCAAACCAGCCTCGGGCGACCTAACCGGAACCAACATCTTCGATATGCCCATCGTGTTCGCTGATAATGATGGTTTCATTGATGAGAGCGCACCGTCGAAGGTGAAAGAGGGAGGTACAAGTAAAGCCAGCGCAAACAAAGCGACAGTTACCTCGGATCAAATGATTGTCGCCAATCCCTCGACAATACCTGTGGTCGCATCGGAAACGGTTGTGAAGACGACACCGCAGCTTACCGGTAATCGGTTCGTGACACTACAACCAGCCAGCACAACCACCGGCAAGACAAATAAGATCGTGTTGATCAACAGTATAAAGCCTGTTGATGGAAGCATCCTGCTGCCGGGCAGTATAAATCTTTCTAACGTCAGCAATGTCAGTGCAGCGTCGTCTTCCGGGGCGAACCAAGGTGGCGTAAAGTACACCAAAGTGGTCCTAACGGCCGGAAAGGCGGGAACGCCCCTTTCGAAAAACATCAGCCAACTGCTGTCTAGTGGAAAGGTGGAAATAATGAACAATAGCACCGTGAAACAACCGAGCACATCAACACCCGTCACCCTGCAGCAGGGCAAATTCATCATTAACACCTCGAAGACGATCAGCAATATCCCTACTTCAACTAGTGCTGCTGGTACCACTTCCACCGCCAAAGGACAAATCATCGGTGGCAATAAGATACTGATCAAAACGACCGGTGGTGGTACGACCACGGCGGCCGGTATACCATCGCTCGTCGGTCGAAATGTTACACTCAAACGCTTGAACATCATTTCCTCCTCACCCGCGACCAAACCAACGACCACGACGACTACGGCCACGGCACAGAAGGAAGTAACAAAAAAATGAATCTAAAATGGAGCAGCAGTGCAGATTTAAGAACGTACAAACCACCATTTGTATCAATTGTTAGCAGTTAATTGGTTGAATAAAATCATTTTACTTTGTGCTCCGAATCTGCTTTGAACGTGAGAGTTTGC
This sequence comes from Anopheles darlingi, assembly GCF_943734745.1. Lineage (NCBI taxonomy): Eukaryota > Metazoa > Arthropoda > Insecta > Diptera > Culicidae > Anopheles > Anopheles darlingi. The sequence continues at coordinate 9,284,704 of NC_064874.1, read as the reverse complement.
GCTTGCGCTCAGGGGGAGGCTACGAGCGCCCAGTGGGTTATATTGCACAACGAATTGTTTGTTTACACGCCAGATGACAGGCAGGACATCGAAACCGGCTACGAGCAGGAGGATCTTGTAAAAAGTGTAGGAAATACAGTAGTTAGGCCGTGAGTATCGTTGCAACATGGAATGCTACATAGAACAGCAGGAAAATGAGGAATTCTTGTTTCGTTTTTCTAGAAAATGCTGGCCGTACGACCAGCAATCGGCTGCGGGTTAGTTACCCGTCTAGCGCCGGTTGCATTGAGCGGGATGATGAAATCGCCTACTACAAACATCATCAGCCGACCGTTTTGGGGCTGGGTGAACATGATGTTTAACCGGGTTGATCGAGCACGCCTGAAGAATGTAGGCCCCGATCGGCTCTGTGCCGAGTGGCTGCTCAAGAACG
>NC_064874.1:9249271-9279271 GCF_943734745.1 Anopheles darlingi | reverse complement strand
CAGCAAAAGTTATTGTCTAACTCACGATAACGCGGCTCACCGACCGGGGACCGGGATAGGTTTATTTCACTAAACCCCTTTCTCTCCTTCTTCGTCTAGCTACAGCAATAGTTCTGTTGTACCAGCGTCAATCCGGCACAACAAGATCGACTGCCTATATGGAGGCAAATAACACACACCGGGAACAAACAGCAAAATCACACCGATACGACGAAGCGACGACAGCAAATGCCTCCGAGAATGGAGACGATATATTGTTTCGTGTGGGTGGGAAGTAGTGGTTTCGAATGCTTTGTTAACTGATCGTATCAAGTCGATCGTCACGCATTAAACGCGTGTCCTTAACTTAACTTTATACGCCGTACGCCAATTTTTGGAGAAGCGAAACAACAACTTACTGCCAAGTGCCGGTGCAGAAACAAGCCGTAACATTATGCAACGGTAATCGTTTGAACTGTCTCTAAACTGAAACCTGTTTAAAGGAAACCTTACAGCACTGTGGCATTTTACAATCCTGTACAACGCATTTCACTATCGATGTGGGATGGTAAATTTTGATTGAGTCAGCAATTCATCGTCGCGCTTCACGTTTTGGTTCGTTGGGGAAGTGTTATGTTTTCTGTGTGCTGCAGCTGCTTAGATCATTAAAATGGGACAGAATCGTTGGGAAGTAGTTAGTAGTACATATAGAGTCATTAGATTGTTTTTGTAGAACTACATGCGCGCATCATTTCGGTTCATTCCGTTCCATTCATGCCAAGTATCCACTCACTACACTAAACATTCGCACAATTTATGGATTGTTTGTTCTCCCATTGGAATGGTTCAATATCTCTGTTAGCTACGGCCAGATGGACCAGCTGAGAAATGCAACTTTTTATGATTATTAATACTTTGGTTGTGTTTTGTTATAGATATTGCTCTAAATACTTCAAACCAGCATAGATTTGATCTCCTATTATGCCCTCTGCTCATGATACCGTCTAGGCAAAGCTTGCAGCCATTCAAATTTTGCAAAGAGATTATCATAGCAGCTCATGACGCTACACGTGATGTTACGCGTTAGCGCACACGTTTCCGCCTCCTACGATCTGCACTGATCCGCATGCGAAGTAGTCTCGTCGTTTCGCCAAAGTGTGTGATAAAATGTACGAATAAGGGCAATACTGTTTCCAACCATATCATAAATATGTGTAGATATAGACAACAATCGGTTCACCATCCATGGGAGAACATGTTCAACCATTGGTTAGAGTGTGGTATAGGTATCGCTAACATTAGAGTAATAGTGTGCTTCTTGTGTGATCGCCAAAAACAATAGGTATATGATGTGACTCATCAGGACATAGAGCGAGATTGGCTATATAGTTTATACGTACGTAGGTTTCCAGAGTGTCTTACACAGTTTTCAAATGAGCCAATAAGTAAGTGATACATCCTACCACACACACACACACGACCCCATGGGGGGGAGGTTAGTGCTAGTTCCATATTTTGGTCAGATTGTTTTCGAGCTTTCCGGCACCTTGAAACTCGCGCCACAAAGGATGCCTCTAATAGCAAAGATACAACGGTCTAACGATGCCAACTAAACTACCAACAAAAGGTTTCTTTAGTGTGATTTGTTGACTTGTTTCTTTTTTCAAATTTCCAGCATTTATACGGTCAGCATGCCAACTCCACCAGCTTCAAGAACTCATGTTTTGCATTCCTTGTAGGGAGATGGTCGGAGATGCAGATGCAGAGAAGGATTTGGATCCATCAGAATTACCGAGTGCGGAGCCGCTTGCCGATGCGTCAGTCGATGGTCCCGGTCGTGCCTCAGGTTGCCAGCGATTCGATCGACCAAGCGCACGCGAATAGTACGGAAGCACTGTCCGGCGTACGCGTGCTCATCGAATCTTACCTTACCAAGTAGACAGACACGGCCAGCCGCCAGCTAACGTAATGGCCGCGGATTTGCACGATTTCGTTGTTTCGGTTCCCTTTGCCCCGGGTGGAGTGACGCTGACTAGGTCGATTTTGGTGGTACACTTGAGTGCCGCTGCTCTCAACGGACTGCACGCCTTTGAAAGACGCCACTCAAATGTACGATCAAAACCGATTGACTTAGTATTTTGCAGGGAGTAATTATAGTGTTTATAGTGTTAGGTTTGCTAATTTAAGATTCCGTTAGACGAGAGAGGCTAGTAGTGTGTTCGCACCATTGGCGCTTTCATTAGATTTCTGCAGTGCACACTTGTAAATTCATTCATGTAGTCTTGCGTACAGTACGGAGCAGAGAGTTGGTGTTTTGTTAGATTTCTTTTACTGGAGTTTTATCTCCGTTTTTCCCATTCTCACGCTCGGTACAATGTTTTATTTTTTTTGTTTTTTTTTTCTTCTGTGCATCATTTAACAAGTGTGAGTATTGTTTCCTGTTTTGCCAAATTATTGTTGTTGCGTGTTTATCTATCATCATTATTTCAGTACTTCCGTGTTTGTTTTTCGCAATATTACTGGACAATATTCTTACGTTATCATTCAGCGCAACTGCAGTGCGCGTTATCTTACCTGTTAGTCCTGCAGCCGACGCTTTTTGCTGAGTGAAAATGTTCCTGATCTCTTGGTTGATTTCAATTTTGTTTTGTGATGCTAATTCAATATTTATACCTTTTAATCGGCACCTTCCTTCCTATCAACGATATGGTGCTGTTGCTGGATGATCTGCCGGTGTTACACCTCTTACTCGTCGTCATCTTCGTTCTGGTACGTAACGTAACGCACTGATGAGCGTTCACCAACGATGAGCGACTGTGAGAAAAGGGATGAAGTAATCGCATTAACGAACCCGTTTTTACTGCTCTGTGATTGTTTTTAACTTGATGGATTTAAAAAAAAAACACTTGACTGTAGTAAATTGAACTGAAATTAAAAACGAAAATATATTCTATGGAAAAATTGACATCAAAACTCTGCAAAAAAAAATACAAAAGTACAAAATAGAATTGAATCATCAAACAAAAACAGAAGCTAGCAAAATATAGTCGACACACTTCGACTGTGGAAATGTGAGCGAAGTCACGGAAGATACTAAACGAGCAAATGATACTTACAATCATGTGAAAATAATGATCCAAAACCATACAAAAATACAACAATAATAAAACCAAAAACTAAGAAACATAATCTTAAGAACCATTTATTATCGACATTATCGGTAATCATTAACAACTAAATCTTACAAGCTATCACAAAGAAAAAGTACTAGCGAATCAACAGCACAACATTGTTGAACGCCAAACTGAAGATGAAGAAACACATAAAGTACGAACTAAATCACCGCAAACTCGTTTGCAGTTTAGCAGCGAGACTGGCGGGTGGCAAGATTAGAAACTACAAATGCACGGCACTGTGAAACGTCCGTGAACCGCAATCCGGAAAGGACGTATATCGAGGACGTAAGCGAGGGGACCGAGGCGACCGGACGACCGGACGCCCTGGTTTCCATTTCAATTACGACCGTAAGTTACAGTTTTGTAACACAATTTTCTCCACCCAGCGAATCCTTTTCTCGTGAATCCTTCAACTCTAGCCCGTTCGGGGCGCCCGCCTCCAGTCCCGGCTTCGCTTCGTCTCGGCTACCGTTCACCGTCACCGGCGCCACCGAGTGGACCGCTTCGCCGAGCGCTAGACCCCCGTTATCGATGCCGTTGCTTACCTTCTTCTCCTCCTTCGTCGGCGGTGCCCGGAGGAAGGTGAGCAGAGGTGCATAGGCGAAGCAGAGAATCGAAATGCCTACAAGCATCCACTCGAACCCGATGGTGTTTACCAAGGTGCCGCTGGTGCGATGGACAAGAAGAAGAAGAAGAAGATGGTTAAAAGTTGGTAAATAAGCAATCGGGCACACTTACACGCCTGACCACAAACCCCCCCCCCCCCCCCCCCCCCCGAAACCAAAAGGACAGTGGCCCATACTATCGGTCAACATGGGTATTTTTAATTTTAATCTTTTGCCACCACATCCGATCCGGTGGGTCGGTCCGGCGAAGCCTAAAGAGTATTTACCTTAGAGCTGGTCCGATGGCAAAGCCCAAACAGAACGCGACGTCACCGATGGCGTAGACACTGCCGTACACGGCCGAATGACGTATATCGACGAGGTAACCGAGCTCAGGCATCATACAGGAGTCGACCATACCGATGGCGAAACCGAGTCCGGCGTTCGGCAGGATAAGATGGTTGATTGAAGTGGCCATCGGGATCTGGAACAGGGAGTTCCCCAAGGGGAGGGGTCGGAAATCAAGCAAAATGTAAAAACTTATCCACGCAGGAGACCTGCCTGGAGGTTCCTGAAGGAGTCCACACTTACACACAACAGACAAAGACCGATGATGACGAGACCGAGCAGGGCCGCTAACCATCGCCCAATCCGATGACCGAGCGGTCCAAACAGATTCGTTCCGATCAGGTAGCTGATGGAGGCGGGCAGAAAGGTGACACCCTGTTCCCACCGGCTCGCACCCATATTGTCCATCATCCAGATCGGTAGCGACGGTTCCAGCATCGCGATACCCATGTTGGCGAACGTGATGGCCCCAGCCGCGATGATAATGTACGGATCGGTTACGAGCGCTTTCAGCGACGGTGGATCCGACTCTTCGATCACGACCGACGGTTGCAGCATGATCAGCTGCAGCAGTCCATCGCCAAGGGCAAGCGCCGACAGTACCAGGAACGGAGCTGACTTACCGACAAACTCGTACATGATCCCACCGAAGGGTGGTCCGATCAGGACGCCGAGGGCGAGACCACCGAGCGCGATGCCCATCGCGTTACCGCGCTCCTTGTCGTCCGTGTAGCGATCGGCCAGCATACCCATGCCGGACACCGACGAACAGGACGAACCAATACCCTGCAATGCTCTGGCCAGAAATAGAACGGAGTACGTTCTACCGAAAGCGAAAACTGCCGCAGAAGGCAAAATGGGTGGTTTAGACGTGGTAGTGACACCCTAGTGGAGTCGGATGTCCCCCCCAAAAGCCCAAGCTTCCAAGAAGAGTTCCCTCGAAGCTGTTAGCACGACATCGACACAACGGACAATGGTCGGACAACCCGGTAATACCCGGATACTTACTCAAGGTGGATATAAACATAATGACGAATCCCGCAAACATCGGAATACTGTAGCCTATTCTGTGAAGGCGATAAATGTATAGAGAGTTTTGACATGAAAAGGTTGTGACTGAAAATGGTAATTTCAGTTTCGGTTTAATGGCCGGCTGAGAACCTACTTGTGTGTGAGCGGCCCAACGATGGGATTGGCCAGCAGCTGGACGAATGCCTTCGACGCAAACATCAGCCCCACTTCGACCGTCTCCTCCACTAGCTCCTTATGGCGTTCCTCGCGCTCCGCATACCAGCTGGCATTGTCTGGAATCGCGAGTAGCAGAACCGAAGACAATGAAAATCATAGCGAGCAAAAGAAGGGGGGTAAAATTTGGGGATAAAAAGTGAATCCGGTCTTTAAAAACCGGACTCCTTACCGTAACCCTGCGTGGTGATGTCGATCCCGTTGTACGGTGTCGTCGATTCCTTCTCGCACGGTGACAACGTCGGAGGGGGTGTCTTCGGGAAGCTAGCGAGCGGTGCATCCGGGTGTCTGATGTCGTAAAGGAACTCCGGTATGATTGGCACTGTAGGGAAGAAGCAGACAGAGACCGCGATGAGGCTCGATAGGGATCGTTAACGATCGCTCGTAAATCACGCTCGGTCCATTGCGACCAAGGCCGGTCTAGCGACTCCTCCTCTCGCAGGATCATCATGCTGTCACGAAGGGTGAAACAGCATCTTCTCGAGGCCACGCTCTCATGGGCTTTGTCCAACGTACTCCTTCCCCCCAGCGCTCCAGTAGCGCTCAACAAGTGTACGGCTAATCGTTGCCCGTAGTCAACTGGCGTTTCTGGTGCTGGCGATGGTGGTGGTTATGCTTCTTCGCATAACACAATCAACGCTCATCATTCGCGTGGCTCCAGTGCTGGCCCGGACCACCGTCCCAGACCCACGCTAGAGCACGCTAGAGGGTAATTGAATTATCTTAGTTTTAAATGAAAGTTGAAATTAAACTGTCAATCTCCGTCCGGTTTCGTGCGCAGTGCAGTTCCTCCCCACCGAGGATGAGAGGTGGTGGTGGCCTCACCACACAGCCAGGAAGCCAGGAAGGGGGTTTTCTACTGCATCTACTAGCTGCCACCCGGGAAAACCCGGTTCGGATGTGGCGCCAGGATGTGAAAATGACTAACTTAATTTGGTTTGTTAGTTTGTTCGATTGTGTGTCGAGCTCGGCAGCGAAGCAGTTCCAGGCTTCAGGCTCCAAGCTTTAGGTTGAGTGATAATTAAAATTAGTTTGTAATAGCGAGCGAAATGTGTTTATAATGTGTAGTTCAATTGTGGTTAGAGGTGCGCTTTTGGGAACTGTGGAGCTCATGATTGCGAGGATCCTTTGACCACATTTCGACTTCGGTGGTTTTGTGATAGTGAATCGTTCGCAATCAACGGAAGGCTGGGCATCGCCCATTTGCATTTCCCTCCATCTGCCGTGGGAAGACTTGTCCGACAAGAGATTTATGATGCCGAGAAAGGCCACCGCCAGTAAGCTACTTCGCTACAGCCCTTTGAGTTTAGGATGCTTGTTTTTTCAAGGCGTCAGTCAATGGGAAATGGTTGCTACGATCCAAGGACCTTCGTCGTCAGCCGTGCGAGCGGAATTTCTCCGCAAATCAGCCCAGCTCCCCGGAGTCAAGGCCGTGAAGTGGAGGTATATCGGAAACCAATTACCGATTGGCGCATCCTATTGCCATCTCGTTCAGGGTGTTCGAAGCAGCGTTTCCGTGTGAGCTGCTCGTGGCCTCGAGCTCTCGGAACGCCATTAGAGTACCTTCATCATCACCATCATCATCATCATCATCGGCAGCATCACCATCCTCAGACAATCAGACTGATGAAGTGCAGGAAAGTGAAAGATGATAGCACATGAAAGCGTACCATTTTGTAATCGAATAAATTTCGATGATTCAATTACGGGGGCGTCTACGCTATCTCAAGAAGGGGAACGCATCTTCACCAACGCCAACAGTGTTCCGTTTCACTTGCATCTTTCAAGCTTCCAAGCGATGCTCCATCGCCAGAGCAGAATACCGAGGAAGAATGATGTCAATTTAGCATGATATAAGAACCGAGAAAGGCACTGGCTATATTGTTGAAGGTGCTCGTTACATAAAGACAGGAGGGTTCGCTCTTTGAAGTAACTCTAGCATTTGAACTGGAGTAAGGAGAACGGGATCATTCACACTGAAAAGGCCGTCCGGCCAGGGACGTTGTACGATGATAGTGCCAATCGATTGGTGAAAGGTAATTAATCGAGAAACACAAGGAGGAGCAATTTCACGAGAAGTCATACCTTCGGGCGGTGTAACGAAAGGATTAGCAGCAATTTGTGTGCCATGGCAATCACTACGCGAGAGGTCCTTCCATTGCGCCTAGTCCTCGCTGGTTTAACGCACGGCAGACAACGAAGACTGGCCAACGGCTAGGAAAACACGGACCAATTAAATTATCCTTTAACTCGTTTAGCCGTTAATGTACGAGAAATTAACAGCTTGTTGCCACGGACCAGGACAACCGAGCGTACAGCCCAGGGTTTTTCTTGCTGTCGGCTGTGGGCGTGGGATGGGATGACCGTGCACGCCGGCGGCTACCGACCGGAGGAGTTGTTGAGATAATAATTTACAGCGCAGCTCATCGCAAAGCAAGCGGATGACCGGGAGGTGGGTTTCGGGTGGTAAGTGACTCCATCGTCCTTCTTTCCGTCCTCTGTTGTGGTGTTTTCGATTGTTTTATTTGTTGTCGCTGGGTGATCCGGGTTTTGGTCTCGTTAGTAGGTACCAAAATAGCACTCTTGCAAATAGCGAATTATCAAGACTACGTTGATGAATGAGTAATACAATTTGGAGGAAATAATTGCTTTATCCGTTAATTAACATTATTTGAATAGATTTTTGAATGTTTATCTTTCACTAAGATTGTTAAATTGTTAAATTAAATATCTAATTAACTTTACAGCCAGCTATGCATCTTATGGGCACTGACTGTGTTTTGATGAACTCCATAACTAAATACATAAACGGATCATTCAGTCCGGAGCATTGCGCTGGCCGGTAGTAGCAGCATAATTGCATAGTCTAGTGGCGCCAAGATTCCAGCTTCAACTCAGGCATGAGATCTAATATTGTTGGAATATCTCTGCACTGAGGCAATAGCTGCTTGTAAATGCCAAAGTGCACTGGAAGTAGCGAGCATTCCTAGCGAATGACGATAGAAGGAAGTTAGTACCTGCCTAGTGTTAGTACAAGTAGCAAAACCTCTGTACTTAGGTTGATATTCAAGTCATTTTGAATTTTTGGTTTTGAATCATCTTTTAGAAGTAATATGCAGTTTGATACAGTTTGAAAATTGGTAAATCCATTAGGGATATTTTTTTTTTGTTCAAGTATGTTGCTGGAATTAGAATTCGAATAATTTGGTCCAAAACTTCTATTTGTTTGTTGGAATCAACAGAAAATAACGCTTCAAGAATTTCTCTCGGATAACAACAAATTTTCCATCGAAGAACCAAATTTGAAATGAGTTTGATTCCAAGTACGCTATTGTCTTGCGACCTCAACGAAAGCCGATAGTCTAACGTCATACAATCAATTCTAGCTAAATCTGTTGGAGGCTGAACAGTTTGCTCTGGTAAAATGCTTCAACTATCGTGTACAACACTTCTTCTCCCTATCTCTTAATTCTTCTTAAAGATATTTGTGCATCTCACGGGAAATACATTGTCAAAATGCCAGCAATACCTCAGGGATCTCATTCCGATTGTGGCATTCAATTTAAGGCGCATTCCAGACGCCCCAAATCATTCGCGGACGCATTCACTTCGCTCCAAACAATGCCAAATTACGCCAAGGAAGTGAATGATGGATCCAGTGCATATGTGCCGTCGTTGTTCGTCACCGTTCGAAGATCCTGTTGCATCCTTTATCGTTCTCTGCCTGACGCATTCTACCTCTTACCACTTCTCATGTTTGTCCACGTGCCAGCTAACGACCAAGCTACTAGATCGAGTGAAGTGCGCTGTTGGTGGATCCACTCGCCAACCACAACATGGCGCACGTGACACTCGTATCGCGTCTGATGACTGACTTGTTCATTATCGCTGCCATGCCCAGTGCTCTTGGGGCGGTGAAATACCAAGCCAAATAAAGCGGAAACAAAATCCTCGGCACAAACTTTCCCTTTGATTTGTGTTGAAAACAGATTGAGCGCGCCCAGCGAAGAAGGCCATGGGGACAAATAGAGATGTGTTTGTTCTCGCTGCGGTACCGTTAACCACCGTTAACCGCAATGGAATGGAACTACCGGTGGAACCGAATCCTCATGACTTCCCCGTATTTTGAACAGAATTCCAATGGACAGAATTGTGGTAGAGGCTATGTTTGGGAGTGCAGAGCCGCGTCAGTGTCCTCGCAACGATCGCTACCAAAGATAAACGAAGCCGGAACAAACTTTGGCTGCTGGTAGCACACGGAATCCCTTTATCGTGCCACAACAGCAACTGGTAGCAGCGGCAGCGCAGCAGATGCGGAGCTTATCTGAGCGATATGTGACCACCATTCGGTTAAAACGAATTCAATTAACGGCTGTCGGGAAATGGAAATGTCACAACCAGTTCCGGTTGATGGCAAATCTCGAATTTAAATCCTTTTTACAACATTCCCTGTGCCTTGTGTGCATGATGGAATTCCCTTGGACTGGCCAGTCCGGGGCCAGTCCAGTCTAGTTCAAAGAGCTACAGCGACAACCATTACAAACCTTGTAAGCATTCGAAGGTCTTTCTATAACGGATTTCTCCTTTGAGCATAAAGTAGAACATCAAACGCGTACCAGGGCCGCCGGTTGTGCGCGTTATTACTTATGACAGATATGGTCTCGATTAGCCCGGCAGACGGCCGTCGACTACGACCACCGTCGGTGTGAATACAATGGCCCCCCGAGCCATCGTCGACCATCACGTCGCTGAAGTGAAGTTATATGGTGATTAAGACATTATAAAGCACCGAAACGACACAGCTTTTCCATTCCCTTGTGGGCGTGTGTGTGTCTGTCCGTGCAAGGGAATGCCACCAGGACGACTTTGGAGGTGTCAATGGCGCGGGCTTATCGTTTGGAGTCCTTTCTTCTGCTCGACGTCTCCCCGAAAGACGTGCTCCAAAAACAAACACATGCACACATCGCCACCATTCACATGGGATAAAAGGAACTCGTCGTCGACGACGACGATCCCTACGGACAACACATTGTATCTCGTAGTGCCCAAGGGCTTGGATGATTTTTTACGATTACGCTTACGGCCACTTGTTGATGATAAATGCGCCGGAAGGAAGAAGTGCGAGAAGAAAGTGCGGTTCTCTCATCTAGAAGCTACCTAACCCACACCCCTCTCGAGGTTTAACTCGCTCGCACTCCCTGGCAGCAGCAGTAGAAAGCAGTAATCTTTCAAAGTAGTCAGCGGCCACCGTTCGTACAGTCTGGACCCGTGGAGCCATGGCAAGCAGCAGCAGCATCAGCAGCTGGCAGATGGAGGCGCACGATGATGGTGGGTGGTGCCCGTTGATATCAATTCACATCACCAATTCTAATGCGAGATGCGGGAACCAGGACCCTCATTATCACCCTAATCCACAACAACTCAACACACCATTTCCTTCCTCTTTCGTCTCGTCTCTTCCTTCACTCTTGCTCTCTCTCTCTCTCTATCATTCACTTTCTTGTTCTGTCTCTTTCACACGCTACCAGGCGCCTCCATTTCTCAAACATCAACTCGGCTCGGCTTGGCTCATACATTACTCCGCACCGTGGCTGGTGGCCGCAACGGAGACGGAACCGAGACTTAAGTAAACCGAATTTCCAGCTCGTTGACTTTTACCACCACCATTTTCCACCGATGGTACCGATGGAACCAACAGGAAACGAGCTGGCTCGCTGGCTGGCTGGCAGGCTCTCCGGGAGTAGCACCGGGAAATCGATTGGTGATGTAGACCGAGGTTACCTCGTTCGTTCTCGGTTGACCACTTGTATAATGCGTGTGTGTGTGTGTGAGTGTGTGGTATTGCACAGTGGAACTAGCTCCTGGATTGAATCCGTTCCACGGTTCTACCGCTAGCTAGTAGCGCAACTTCCACACCGAAGTACAAACACCGCAACACCGAGGGAAGAACCCCCCGGGAGAGGGTGTGGGGACAGCGTTCCAGCGAAGTGCGTGATTCATTGTCATTTCATCTGGTTTGTGCTCCGCTCCCTCTCCCGCTTACTCTTTTTCGAGGGTTACTCTCGTCGACATCCGTCGACATGGTCAAAACCATGGGGCTTGGCCGTAATGGCTGCTAATCGGAAAATTATGTTCCTTGCGTTCCGCTGTGCCAAACGCCACACAACCCACGGTAGCGAATGTGGTTCCGTGAGGTTTGTCCCGAAAACACCGGTGTGTGTGTGCATGCGGGAGGAGCCTGCGAATCCGACAGCAGGCGGGTCTTTGTGTTTTTACCACGAACAACTTGCCAAGCGAGGAAAATTGTTTCGCGAAAAACCCCTTTGGTTTCCTCGGCACCAACTAATGCAGGTTCTCTTCTCTTCTTTTCTCTCTCTCTCTCTCTCTCTCTCTCTCTCTCTCTCTCTCCCTCTCTCTCCCTCTCTTCGGGGTTATTAACTTCAGAACTTAACCACAGCACAGACAAATTAACCGCAAAAAAAACAGCAGCTTCGTTAGTAGTTGACCCTTTGACAGTTTGACGTACGGAGAGAATAGCAAAATGGGGGCCAAGCGACTGCTTTGATCGCACTGTTTCCTGCTCTGTTACACAGCACAGCAGTCATTACTGTCGGGTTTCGGGGTCTGCTCGATCGATCGATTTCTAATTCACGATTCACGAAAAAAAACAAATCGAATGTCTGTATTGCTGCGCCGAGATACAATTATTTGTTTAGTAAATGAATGTCCTGCCAACCAAACCGACACACACACACACACACACGCGCGCGCAGCAGACCCACTTGACACTTGCGTGCATCTAAAGGACGATAAAGGACAAGCGCCACTCGATCAGGAAATGGACCCACTTGGTCCAACTCTCCTCCTGCTCCTGTCATTGACAGGAGCAGCAGGAATCACACAAAAGTTCAGACGAAATCCGAAATGATTAATATCGCTACCGGGATCCATCCGGCATCATGAAGACAGCAAGCGACGCAGAGAAGTACGTCCCCTCCCTTTACTCCTCGCAGTTTCTGTCAAGTACAGCCATGAGGGAGGAGGGGAAGGTATGAGAAGGTGCAATGGCTGTTCGTCATGGACGACTTCGAATGAATTCAAATGTATAAAGCGACTTCGTGTACCCTCATGCTGGCTGCCCCAATGGGGCTCATCCGCACTGGTCGCTATCGCAGAACGGTAAGCGAGCCCGAAATCTGATACCCCCCCCCCCCCTTCCTTCCGCCTTCCCCCTTATACTTCCCCTAACCATCGACCCCATTTATTACCCCCCAAACTCCCCCAACCGACCGACATAAAATCGGCAAATAATACGGTTTATTTTGATAAACTTGGCACTGGAGGCTGACCGGTTGGTTGCTCTTGTGTTCCTCTTTTTTTTTGTTGTTATTAAAACACCCATCGATCTACGTGCGAAACTCGAAACTCTCGGACACCGATGGGATACACGCAATGTGCGTTCACACACACACACACACACACAGACGCCCGCATACCAATCTGGGTGGTTGAAGTGGACTCTCGGAAAAACTCGGACACACCAGCAGCATTGCAACCCTTTTCCTAGCGATGAAATACGACTCTCGAGGCGTCGTAGTCGTCCTCGTTCGAACTGGACAGGAATGGACGAACTGGAACCCCGTGTAACGGTTTTAACCGATACATTTAGGCGCGACAGGGTATTATGGTGACCCGTTGCATACTGGTAACGAGCACTTGAAGGCCTTTATCCTTCTCGTGGAATGGATTATTGTGTTTTGCCGCGCGCTCGGGCTCGACTATCGTACCTGGAATGGCGATTAATGGCCCCGTGGTGTGGTTTGAGCGATTAAACCCCAACCTACCAAGAGGACCCCATTTGCAAAATTGATCAATAAATATTTATCTCGGTTGCGACGGGACATTACTATCCCGGTTGTCTATGGTATGGCCCGGTGTAATATTTAAATACATGTTTTATGATCATATGGAGGCAAAAGATTGCAGTAAAATATATCATTTCGATTTTACGAAAATTTTGTTGTTTAGATTGTTGTGTATAACTGCGGCATAACTTACAAAAAGGTAGCTTACTATGACTCCCTCCCGAGAAAGTAATAAGCCTAGTAATCTAGCCTGCTGCGTTTGTGCTTTTGAGTAGTAGGCTCATTATAGCATGAGCTATATGCAACAGCACGAAGTGGTACAGGAAGCAGTTCCGCATAAAAAATGAGTAAATTACCTTTCATGTGCACTCCACTCGCTGTTGTAGCTAAAGCGAGAGCATAATTAAATTACAAACCCCACTCGGGGCTTGTTGGTGGCCAACAACATTCCAACAAAACCCTGCACCACACTTATGGCATGCCATTTGTCATGTTGGCCACACTTTCCGTCCTAGGCACTACTATTCGTAGCATACACACAAACGCACCCATTCAGGACACTTCAACCATGGGAATGGAACATTTCATTCTCGGATTCAACTGGTGGTGCCCATACAAATGGCGTCGTGATAAAAAGAGGCAAAAGAAATGGGAAGCAAAAAAAAGGCCGTCTTGCATACCGTCGTCAGTGGAGATGTTGCAACGTCCACCGCCAGGACGCGGTTCACAAAAGCCACATGCAACAAGTTGGTGAGCAAACGATCTTGTGCTGGCACTTGAACCTCGTGGCACTATTGAATCGGCCGGGGCGGCCACGGTGCACTTGGCAGAAATGGCTGCTGACTGGCTTGCGCCCTTGTAAGTTGGCTTCCTTTTTTGCACTTTCTTTGTGACACCGAAAGGTCGTGTTCTTAAGCACGGGGTAATGAAAGTGTTTTGAGTACTTGAGAATAGCACGCAAGGTTTGCTCATCACCATGGGCCAGTAGCGTGGTTATCGATTGATTTTTCCTTAAACCCTTAGCACAGCGGCCATTAACGTGCAATTTGCCGCGCAAAACCGAGGCTGAGACTGCGGTTGTGACAACGAGAAACACGAGCACGAGACGCCCGGAGTTCCGATTGAGGACCGACTGGCAAGGCAAGCTGGCTGAAGCGAAGCGAGAAGCCAAAAGTAATTTCACTGAAAGAACTTCTCCAGCAAGCCGTCACCGGAATGCCTGGCTCCGGGTTTCCGGTACGAGAATGGTTCCGTTTTGCCATTTCCGGGCTCCCTCCGTCCGTTCCGGCCACCGTCTTCGGCCACGAACCACAACCACAACGGCACCTCGGAATGATAATGTTGGCGCTGGAACTCGGGGGGGGTGGCCAAGACATTTACGCGCTCGATTAGGTGTCGTCGTAATGAGGTGGAGCCGGAGTGGGGAGGAGAGAAGGAGGAGGAGTGTCGATGGACAAGAAACACATTTTCTCTCGTTACTTTCTCCTCGCTTCTTTCTGGTTCATTATTGTTATTGCGACTGGAGTGCGATGTGATTTCGCGCATCAATCAGCGCGCCGAAGGAACAATTGGCACCACTGGAGACAGACAGTGTCCGACTCCGAAACCATCGGACCACTTAGCCCTGATTGCGGAAAACCGCGTGGCAATGAAACCACACCAATCCACACGACTGAAACGATTTGACAATTGTCCACCAATTGGAAAAAGCAAAACCAGCGTTTCCGCGCATCGTGCGTGCTGCGCGGGCTGTAAATCTTTAGCTCGAGCTCACCGCCAACCGTCAACGGTTAATAAGCGAGAGCCAAAGCATCGGATGATGGCTTCATTTCCCTGTGCGGCGACCAGCGACAATGACGAGCGAAGGAAAGAAGCGAACCGCGAACCGATGATGGAGTGAAGTGCCGGACCATTTTCCAGCGCTGCAGCTGATGTGTAATTAGCTAAATGCTCCGCGGATACGCGCGCCATAGTCACCGGTTTCTTTAGTAAATGGGAAAAGTTTCCGTTCCTTGTGCACAGCCCACCAGCCTTCAGTTCTTCCTTCCCAACAACCCCCGTCGCAAAAGGCTTACTGGAATCAATATTGATCTATCAATTCATGCGTAAACGCGAGCTCGAGCCGGGCATGGGGGAAGCCTCGGATAGTAGTCCCGGCGGGGTTGTTTTGCTAAATATTTTCACCAAAAAGTATCACAAGAAAAAGTGTAATAATTGAAATCATCTCCAGCCCCATTGCTGGAGGTGGATTTCCTGAGACAAAACATTTGCCGCTTTGCGTGGCCACTTACCAACGACGGTCAGCAGCATATTGTCGAGCAGGAGTGCGATGGCGACGATGACGAGCACCAGCTTCCGGGAGCCTCGCCATCTTAGCACGTTGTGCTTGAGCGAGGCCCAGGAACCCGGCGGCGGAAGCTTCGGTGGCGGTGGCTGCGACGACCGTGGCGATGTGCAGTGATTGTTGCCGTTGCCGTTGTTGTTGTTGCTGGTGGTGTTGGTGGCGGTGGCTGTGGCGTAAGGGGTGTTGGTGGCGGTGGTGCTGCTGCTGCTGCTGCTATTGGGTCCCTGACCGTTGCCCTCCGAGACCGTTGCTTGCATTTCAGCTTACTCGACACCGGGAGCTGTACCGTGGTGGTCGGGGTGGTGGTGGTAGGTCGGTTCCCGCATTTACATCGAGCAACGGGGTGGTCGGCGGCGATCCAACCGGGTGGAACGAAAAGAACAGAGATTGAAAATGAAAAGCGGATTACCTTCCTTTTTACTATTGCAAACCATGCGAACCGACAAGGCGCCGGGAGTTTGATGGAGCGGGAAGGGAGAGCGGGGATCAAAGAGGTTTGGGATGCCGTGGACGCGGAATGGGCAATGCTGGCGAAAGATTAAAGTGGCACAGCACGGGTGGGTCTGCCGCCATGGAATGTCGGTACTCGTGAAGTTGAATCGAAGAAGTCTTGCAGAAAAGAAAGGCCGGAAGGCCGCGCGCTCCGTTCCAGCGGTTGGCGTTTCCAAGGATCCTCCGCCACACTTGAGGCCAAGACTCGGAAGGCCGGGCAGAAACTGTGCGAGAGTGATTAGGATACTGGCAGGGCCCTGGCCATGCGACGAACGCACTCAGCATACGACTGTGCGGCTTACAACAATTGCACGAAACTCAGCGCGAGGCAATATTTCTTGATTTCCCAAGGTGACATTTATATTTTCAATGCTGGCGGGAGTTGTTGGACTCGCCGCACCATCCCATTCCCGTCCGTTCCCAACGCTGCAGAGGCGAAAGGCCCGGAACCGTCTTCATGCGAAGTGAAATGATCTGATAAATTATGGGCTAATGCGAACTGGATCGGCCATTTATCAATTGAAATCTGTCTTCAGCTATTCGAGAAGGAGCTGCTGCTGCTGCTGGTTATTGTTGGTGCTTTCGGTGGACGAGTATATTAGCATTGAGATGCGCATTGACGTGCCGCTGCCGTTCAATAAATGGGATGTCAACGGCATTTTTCCAAGGCAATGAGTTGAAAGGTTTCACGGAAAAGTAATACTGAGTAAGACGTTCAGCAATGCTTCGTCCTACGCATTATAAAAAACTGTTATGCACTTATGTACCTTAAATTTCTAGAATTAGTTTTTAACTTTAGAATAAATACAAAATTAAAATGTTTTGATCGATCGAAGGAACCACATTTTGGAGTTGTGGTAATCCGTTTCTACTACGGCAAATGAATGAATCTTCTTTTTTCGATGTATAAAATTATATTGGCGATTAAAAAAAACCTTCATAACTGTTTCTAATAACACCAGCCTTAAAAAGAAGTAAAACTCTATTAAAACTCGACAGCTACTAGATTGAAGAAAAGGCATTCATTCGTTTAAGGCATGTTTTGTCGGTATAAACGAAGACATTATAGGTTTCAGATATATCTTTGTAAGCACTCCACGCTTTCGACAAACTTCCAAAACTTGCATTATTTTATATTATCAAAGCAACCATTATCACAAATCGATCACTAGCATTAGTTTTACTGTATTTTTAACTATCTTCACCGAAAACATGTGCAACGCGCGATAGCATTACCCTTATCAACGCATTCATTATCAAATTACCATTGTTAATGACTTATCGCCCATGCCATATCGGTAACAGTGGTTCTGACATTCCAACCTTTAATCAATCTCGTGTAGTATCTTTAGTATCCCAAAAGGCAAAATTAAGCATTCTGTCAACAACAATCACCCATACGTTCTGCCAATTTACGCTGTAGCGAATTGCACAACAGCATGCACCTATGTGTGGCATTGTAGAAGGTTAGCTCAGTTGGAACGTCCACAGGGGGGGAGGTCCGGGGGCGCGGTGGAACAGAGAGAGAATTAAGAACTAGTGTTGGCAGTGACAGATGGAAGATGTAACTAGTCTGATAGCCGGCCGGGCGAGATTTCTATCTAATGTGAGCTTATGCGTGACAACAAATGATTGAGCTGAACCACTGGAACTGCAGGTGCTAGGCGAATGGCACATGCTGCACCACACACATTGTGCCGTGGCCGCGAGTGGGTGGTATTGCAACAATACAGCAGTTGTCCCCGAATGGAGCTGCAGAGCTGCGATCATCATCCCCATCACCATCGTCGTCGTCGCCGCCGCCGCCGACGTCGCCGTGGTGGTCATCCGCAGCAAACGAGCAGTCCGTCACGTGCTAATCATCTTGCTCCATGGCCAATGAATGTCGCTACTCTACCCGACGACGCCGATGCTCGTTTGTTGTCATTGTTGTTGTTGTTATTGTTGGTGGAGGTGAAATGCGCTGTTATTAGAGATAGTGTGTTCCGAGTGCCGGGGGTCTAACCCACCGGACCGGTAGAGTTGACGGAGTAAACGACTCCGCGTAGTTCCCCGTTATGCCCACCGTTGATTCTATTTGGTTCCAACTTCCTCATTTCTGATAATTAAGCCAGAAAGCGGTACAATTCCGCGCGCGCTGACACTGAAACTCCTTCGGTGATGTGTGCCAAGTTCGAGGCAGACCTTAACATTGGTCGGTAGCTTCCGCGTGTTATCAGCCGCCTCGTTGGTTGTCGACGGGTGGCCGGGTGGTATACTTTTGTCAGGGTATTGCCATCTCTACAACTATCCTGAATTGCAAACGGGGGTAGAGTCTAGACCGTGGACCAGAGCGTACGGTACGTACTTTTCAATTCGTCACGTTCCGACCAGATTCGCTATTACTAGCAGCTTACCGGCATCCTCCCCAAGCAACAAGCAATTATTGGTTAAAGGGCACACAGGCCGACGCCGACTAGCCGCCGAATGAATCATCATAAATCAAATCCACGGTAGCAACATGTGCTCGGTACATGCCGACGGATAAATGCCGACTGCTGGTTTTGGACATTTCAGAGCGGAACGTAGAGCCTGCTTGGTCCGACCATACTTTTTCAATGTTTATCCAACATGCTTTCGTCGCGAAAGTGTCAGTATTTTACACGGTGTATCGATGCGAACAAAGGCCCCGGATTGATGGATGGATTGCTCTGTCAATAAACCCTGAAGCCACGACATACACACCATCGTCGACTTGGATTTGAAGGGTAATTACACCAAACGCTTCATCAAGCACATTCAAGCACATCCAAAAAAAAACACCTGCCTACCACTAAGGCTCAATCCCAATCAATCAACTGATCACTCCGAGTAGCTGTGGTAGCTGCTTCGCATCTGAAGAAATGAAGCCAACAGTAAGGCTCCAGTTAGTTAGCACAACTGGCACACTAACCTGGTACTAGGGTAAAACCGGGACGGGAACGGGCGCGCTGATTTCGCCTCGATGCGTAACGTCTCAATTTGATGAGCTGTGCCGCTAATGTCTTAGCAAAACCCGGTGCCGTAGCGCGCTATGAATGGAAGCCTTCCCCCTTTCGGAGTCGGTAAAGTACGTTTAAAACACGCCGATAGCACGCCGGTACCACGAAAACGCAACACTCCGAAACTGTACACACACTGCCGGTAGCCGGAAAGCGGCGCGAAGAAAAGAAGACTTGAGAAAACGCGGTTCTGATCGGTTCGCGGACCGAACCGAACGGATCGAATCGTCAAGAAGAACTAACAAAACATTTCTCCAGCATCAATGTTGCTGCTGATGCTGATGCTGCTGCTGCTGTTATCTCGCTGGCCCTAACACACTCATTCTACCTGTGGAATACCACGTTTGCCCCCGGGGGGGGCGGCTCACAGGGCAACACACACATACTGGCAGCGGTCGCGCACTCATCGAGAACGCGCTACGCACAGGTTGCAGCCTGCGAGTTGACTCTCACCACTCAGGCCCGTCCATGTCTTGTTCTTCTTCTTTTGCTTGAGTGATACACCTCGCACTTGTCCTCGTACCTCGTACGTTCTCTGTTCTGCCAGCATCCCTAGCAAAGCCCCGAGCCCATCAGCAGAAGCAGCATCTCGCAAGGCAGGTAGCATCTCTCTGACGCGTTTGACAGCGATAAGGCAGCGTCTGATCTCACTGATCGAGGTGCGACGGGGGCACGGCCAATCGAACGACCACAAATCCATTAGAATCCCTTGGTGTGTCTTCACCGACGGGGTCTCGTGTTCGTGCGGTTCAAAACCGAAAAAAAAGGGCCCCGAAAGCACCGTTCTCGGAAAGGATTCCATGAATCACCGGCCGGGTCGGTTGCCGATGCGATGGGATGGGCTAGTTTTGGCTTTTTGGATTCTTTGCGAAAGAAGCGCTACGTTCTAAAATTAATTTCCCTCTATTACAGTCCGTGACCAGCGAATAACATTGATCGATCTATTATCGATGAAACAGTTCCTAGCAACGGTTGCCTTCAGGTCACAACACATTCTAAGATGCAAGCGGATCACCTGCTATAAATAAGAATGTTTGCAATGTACCAATAGTTTATCGAACGAATTAATGGCCGCTAGAGATAGAGCAGCTGTTGGTTTGCAATTTTGTTGCACAGAACTGTAGCATTTCGAGCCCATTCTAATGCGTTGCCGCGCTTTCGCCGCGGTTTTTGGCTTCGTCTCGGCCTGCTTGCCACCGCCTGGGACCATCCAAATGCAGGCCTTTCCCTCGCCACGCCTCTCCAACCACCACCACCACCACCACCACCGAACGGACGCGGTCACGAGATAGAGGTAAGAACCTGTTTTCTGCTTTTAACATCTTCTTTGTGTTTGATCTTTTTTTTTCTTCATCCCTCCCTATTCTCCCTTCTGCCCATTTAATTTTAGGTGTTGCTCTTTTTGGACCATGCGTTGACCGTGCGTTGAAGGCACGTTTCGTCCACGCCCAGCCACCGGGACCGGGACAGCAGGGCCCGCCGTTCGGCCGCTCCCTGTGGGTCGTGGGTTCATCTTTATCAACGGCTGTACCACAGCAACCCCGACGGGTCTGGGGGGAGGGCAGCGCTGCTCCATGCTCTGCCTGCTCGCCTCCTTTCCTCGCCGCTCGCCAAAACGACCGTTTTGAGGAGGAAGAATCTTTGTCTCGGGATTTTGCTTTTTTGTTTGCGAATTTTGCTCGCCCCTCACCCGGCCCACCGCTCCATTGTATCTTCATTGCCGTGAGAGACGCGAGATGGGTGGCTTGACTCTGGATTCTGGGCGAAACCGGCGGTAGAACAGCGATGAAAACACGCGATTTGTTAAATTCGGTTAAGGGGAACACATTTTTGGAGCACATTTTTTTGGAGACTGGAAATACTTCCACACCGAATAGCCGTCATAAAGATATCCAGAATGCTTCTTAACCAGAATGCTTGTATATTGCTCTGATAGGCTACTACTTGAAGGAGAACATTATGCGCTCTGCCTCGTGGTATTGAGGCAACTCCTTGTTCTCCATTACACATCGCAGGAGGCAATAGATGCACGAAGTGCCATTTTCCATTGATGCATTTCAACGTCCTTGCATACCACCCTTGCAAGCGAACAACGCACAGCACACGTTGGAGCTAATTATTTTATTTGAAGCTCCCCCGCCCCGCCAGGTGGGAGTCAATCAAAAACGGGGTGGTAATTAGAAGCAACAATATAACAAGCCCCCCTCGCCGACCGTGCCCCTGGACCTGGCCTGGGAGGGAGGGGAGGGTCATAAAAGACGGGACACAAACAAATGGAAGCATGTGTGAAGATGAATTTCTCACGCAATAAGTGCAACAAGTGGTGGACGCTGCTAACACTATCTTGCCATGTTCACGGTCAGGGAGAGTGAAGCATGTGAGGGCCGCCGGTTTTTGGGCCGCTCGACCGATGTAGCGTCGGGTTTATCAATGCAGCCATCGGGCTTACTCATGGTTAATGTTAACACGCGTGTGCGTCTCGTGAGTGCATGTGTGTGTGTGTGTGTGTGTGTGTGTGTGTGTGTGTGTGTGTGTGTAATATGTTTTATTTATCGTTAAGCGCAAGGTCGACGAGACATGATGGATCTGCCGGGGTATCGTAGCTTTCAATTGTAAGCAATAAGCAATTAGTAAATGATGCTTTCACGCTTAACGATGCCGGGGCCGATCGCAATTTATCTCGATACTGCTTAGGAGTCCACCTCATCATCTCACCGAGGCCGAAAAAAAGGTATTGTTCACTAAAAGCCAAATTATATGCTTTATGGTAGCGATTCTCATGGCATACCAGCTGGTAAATTTCAATTTTTTTTTTATTAGGGAAAGTAGATGCTTTACGGTTTTTGGAGCGTGTAAAAGAATACCAAAGTGGGAAAAATACAATTCTATGCTATACCTGTAGAGTGCAGCATCTTATGGAATGGTAGGTTATATATGCTATCCGATTAGACATTCTTTCTTACTTAAATATTAGAATAATTTTTTTGAATTACATTCATCATCTGCTGAACACGGAACCACTCGGAATTTTTATGCTTTATTCAGTTAAAAAAAACTAAATTATAAAACCAGCTTATTCGAGTTTCCGACACAGTCAGATTGAAATGATGCGACGGTATAGACATTGATTTCAAAATTTCAGGACCAGATCCTTTTAAAACAGTAACTAAGTAAATTTCAATCAAATATCGTCAAATCAAATGTGTAGTATTGTTCGTGGATATTGATAATTGTACCAAAAACATGTCACAATATCAAGCGGAGGTGACAACATCTATGACCAGCATGTGATGCGAAAGCCGTAAATTTTAGAACAAGAAAACGGTTTAACGTGGCATGTGGCACCACGTGGTCAGGTTGTTTGTTCTGCGACCGTTATGCTCGCTTGCCGTCGGTCACGGGCGCCCATTCCATAAGCCCCCCCAATTCGGACCCATGCTCACAAGACATAAAAAGGGATCAAAAATCTGGCCCACAAATGACGCCCAACATCTGTTACATGATACACTCGCAATCGTCAACCAGACCAGAACGTAGTATTGTATTGTGCTTGCATGACCGTAAGTCTAAGTCTCAAAACGGGTTCATGGACGTTTGCCGGAATGTTTTTCGCAAAGAAAGCGAACGCTACAGATATCAATTGCGGAAAAGTAAAGTTCCTCTACACCCACGGGAAAGCACGCGTGCATAATGTGCGTAATGTTTTTTTGAGGGGACCAACAAATGCTTCCGTCTGTCGTCGAGGTTTCGTCGGGATACTTACATGAGGTTCGTTTCGTTGTGGCCTTCGGGAAGGGACGCAAATGAACCGGAAAGCGACGCCGCAACGCCGTGTCACTTCATCTTTGAACGGGGCGCATTGGGTGGGAGGAATGGGGGGGGATTTTTCACGGGACGAGTACCGCAGTCGACCGGAGCGCTCCCGTCCGTTGGGCCCTCCAACGCGCGTAAAGCCGCGTAAGTGCTTCGGGCGAAAGTGGACCCTCCGGAGCGAGTGAAACGAGCAGATACACTTTCGTCTCGCGCTTTCGTCACGCGAGCAGCCACGGCCACCCGTTCACCCGTGAGCTCGGCCTCGTTCGCACTGATTTAGAATATACGCGGCTTGACGACGGCGGCGACGACGACGATGATGCTGATGACGGCGACAAGCGACTGTAAAAAAACGGGATGGGGCGGGTGAAAAGAAGGACGAAGGAATTGAAATCCTGCCGTTTCGTTCCAAGGCAAGAACCGGAAACGGAGGCTCTTCTTCAAAAACACACACACACACACACGCACACAAAAAAGCAAAAGGATTTTCAGCGGCGGCCAGCAAAACGAGAAAAAGGCTGGATTGTTTTTGTTCGGATTTCTATTATGAATTTTGACTCCAGCGCGTGCCTGACACCCATCGATAAGAGCGGTAAACGGTCGTTTGGAGTTGCGAAATGCGAAACGGCGCCTCGTCAGAACAGGGAACGCACGGGTTATTTCCAATCGAAAAAAACACTTCAGCGAATAGGGTATGCAACCACTCCGAGTCGATGGGTTCGATGGGTCCAAACTCAAACGTCATGATCGCATCAACAACGCACCGCGGGTTCGTCGTCCGTCTTCGAGGTTCGGATAGCGGAAACGGAAAACTTAAAAACAACAGTGAAAAGCAAAGGATGGACCTTTTGCACCTATTTTCACACAAGAGAACGCGCGCGCACTTTTACACCGGTCCGGGTTTGCTACCACGAAGGACCAGCGTGCGAAGGACCTTCTGCTTCTGCTAGAACACACCGACCGTTACCGGACGACCTAATGGACCGTTACACTAGTGGTCAGCTGCTGGCTTTCCCTGTTTGGTTTGGTTTTAATGTCTTCTTGCCTCAGCTACAGACCACTGAGACAGAGAGACCAGAGGCTCGGGACGGCACTCAACCACGGAAAACCATGCCCAGCCACGACGAGATCCAGTCTCGCACTGACTGATGCTGGAACATCTCGCGCCCACTGGTCCTGACTCGATCCCACGATGAATGAAAGCACCAACGACGACGACGACAACGAAAAACGATGAAGGGTTTTCCGATGGTGGTAGCTACTCGCCCAATTTTCTCTCTTCCGAGGCTCGTGGGGCCGCCAATCGCCGAAATCTGCTGGAATACCAGACTCCCGTGCCGAGTCCCAAGAGTGTCCTTATCGGAACCGATGGTTGTTTCGCTTTCTCGCACAGTCCAATGCCGAAACGGCGAAAAACTCGTGGTACACGAAGCGTATTTTCCCGACTTGCCACTTCGGGCGTTCGGGATTCTCGGACACTTGTTCCTTGCTCCTTGGTTCCTGGGAGTTGGACGATGGATGGAACGGATGGAAAACGGGGACCAAGAGTAGAAAGTCACGAGAGACTCAAGTGCAGAACGATTTCTTCACACTTTGGTTGCATTTTCCGGTGTTTTCCGGTTGCTCCGGTTGCTGGATCTTGTCGCCATCCTGCTCCAACTTCCTGCCAGCAAGGCCCCGACGCCAAGTAAGAACCGAGAATGTGCGTCATGCGTCTCCATCCTTCTTGTACGTCAGGGGTACGTCTGTGTGTCTGTGTGTGTGTG
The DNA here is from genome assembly GCF_943734745.1 of Anopheles darlingi. Lineage (NCBI taxonomy): Eukaryota > Metazoa > Arthropoda > Insecta > Diptera > Culicidae > Anopheles > Anopheles darlingi. The sequence goes on along the minus strand of NC_064874.1, from coordinate 9,254,618 downwards.
TGTATTGTGTCTTCGGATTAAAGGACGAAGCTCTTTGCTTCTTCGTACCGATCTGCAGATTGGAATGGCATCCTTCTAACCCCCCCGACCATGGCTTTCTCACTCCGAGCATCGCAGGAACGTGCCTCGGCGAGCAAGGAGCAAACGCAACAGGATGACGATGAACCGGTTCAGCGAAGAAGCCAAATCGTCGTCGCCGAAGAACAATTTCAACAAGTGGCCGTCGTGGCGATTATGCCTGTTCTCCACCCTTCTCCTCACCTTCTCGTTGGTGATGGAACTTCGATCGAGGTAGGACGAAGAAGCGGTTGGGAAGAGGGGGAGGGGTAGGGCTCCCTGCCCCTTGGCACGGTGGCCATTTGACCGGCCCCGAATCCATCGCCTTTATTGTCTTTGTAGAAACCGTTTATCGTCGCCGTACGGGAGACGCCAGAAATGTGATGAAAATTTATGTGCGTACATTTCCGTTCCTCCCGCATCCCTTCGCTACCCCCTTCAATGTTCTTCCCTGAAACCGGCACACTACACTATTACCACCGACGGTTCGGATTTTGCGATTGGAAAAAGAAACGCGAAAAAAACGAGGACGGCGAAATAGAAGTAGAAGAGGTACAAGTCCATGCTAGTGGCACCTCTCGATTTCCTGGTTCCGGTTACCGGTTAGCTTCTCCGACGCTCGTACCGCCGATCACACATACCCCAGCCAATCCTTAGTTTTGCTAGTGCCGCTTCTTCCCTGAACCAGAGCTGCCGGCATCGGTGTCCATGAAATTCAAATTACAACAATATGATATCAGTTACTCACTTACCGCAATTTGCATAACAGATTTATCGCTACGCACCATCGAACGGTGCGCACTAGCATGGTATACTGCTTGCGCGGGCATAATCCGGCCGGTGGTAGAATAGTGTAGTGTTGTAGCGTATCCTCGCCTCAGTTACCGACTACGGCTAGTGAATCAACTGGTGGCCGTCTGCGAGGGTCTTCCTTTTTTGTTGGCTCGAAGGTAGTTTGATTCGAATCATTTTATTGCTCCATTCTGGGAACGTTAACGTTTTCGTGTGGACCCTTAGTGTGGATCGTACATTGTGGGATTTGGGATCCGAGTGAGCTGAATAGTTACTCTAGACAGGCATTATTCAGTTTCCTTTTGGTTTTTTTGTTTGCTAATCAATACCTAAATTATAATATTTTATTATGCTATTTTTATATGCGTACTCATTGTCAGATTAATACGTCTGATCAACTCTGTTTTGACTTATTTCATCCTGAATCCAGGGACGATTTTGTGATTTACAACAACTTCAAGAGAAAAGTTAATAAGCAGATTTCAGTACAACAAAACGGCAGAGCATCAAGTAGGCTGGTGTGATGAGTGAAGAGAGCAGTTCTGATATAGTGAAATGTTACGGTCACATTTGAACAGCCTTTTTGAATGTTTATCAAATTAAAATTACTTTTTTCGATTTTTACGAAATAGTTCAGTTACAGTATTGTTGTTTTATTGCATCTAGCACACTTCTTAAAGCGACATTTTACATTTTAACAATGCGGCATCTAGGTCCTTGGCATACATTCAAGCTAACGCTCGGTGCATTAGAAAATTAGTGACCACCCCTTAAATGCACCGTTTGACGTCATTTTGCATGACATTTTATTCAAAGCCGTACTACTGCTCATTAGAGTGCGTGGTGCGATCTCACCAGCGATTCAGCGGACAAAGAACACTCCCATGTGGATGTTGATCCACATTCAGACTTCAAATATTGCGGCCAACAAGTCGAGACTGACGCAGGATCTAAACCGGTATCGGGAAACTGTATTGGGCGACCGGCTAGCGGTGCCCAGAGCTCACGGCGCCTCCAACAAGTGCCACTCGTAGCTGTCAGACGCATGCCTTCGCCGTACCATGTGCTCTGTCTCGCATTCCGTGACCGGATAGGCAGAAATTCAATCAATACCGATTTAATTGACTCTTTACACACTCGATTACGATTGAAATATCCATACGATAGCGGTTTCCGGTGTGCGCTGGCCTGTGTTGACGTGAACCGTGTACCGCGGCTGCCTTTTCTCCTTGTCCAACGGTAGTAGAAGGCAGGCTTCCTGCTGGTGAGTGTGATGTGTTACCGATTGATTAGCAGCAGCGGCACCACCAGTAGTTAGGCTATAATCCATTAGCTAAGATTCGAAGCCTAAGCTCTGCTTAGAACGGCTAAAGACACGATACTTGGGGAGGCCGTAGCAATTAGGCAATAAGGAGCACATAATGAAATTAAATGACGCTAAGTGAGACTACAACGAAACTGCATTCAATCGTACCATGCTGGATGAAGATTAAACTCTAGCTCTCCTTCTGCGCGGTATAATGATGAGTATTACTATAATTGCGATTGCGAAATTATATTTCTTCCTTTTTGCTGTTATTTTATATCGTTTCAGTGGTCAACGCCATTTAATACTAATTGAGTCAGAGGATTTCTCTGTTGATTTGAGTAGTACTCAATTCTTAAGTACAATTTTGAAAGTATAAACCACCCGTATTCGCTTTTTTCGATTTTTTTTTGCCTTGAAACGAAGCACAGATCGAAGTCCCAAAGTCAGAAGAAACACTGAACATCCTGTACGCTTTACTGACTCGCTACGCTTTACTTTCGTCCAAAACCGACAGGCGATAGAGGTGATAAAGAAGGTTGAAAAGGTGTTAGAAGTTTTTTTAAAAAGATTGTTTTTTTTTTCTCTCTTCGTTATTCTGCGACGTGACGAAGGAACCTGGATAATCAAACCCGCGGCACGGGTTCTCACTTTCGCACGTTTACACCACGTGATGTACCATCAATCAGGGCAATCGTGTCCTTTTACGTCGCGCCTGTCGCGTTCAGCACCGTTGTTATGTTTTGGCATCGTCGGCACACCAGCGTGGCGACAGCTATCGGCCAACGTTACCACAAACCGTAGCTGGTGCCTCACTGCAGCATCTTCACTGACCGTTTTCGCTGATAGCACAGATTTCACGAAGACGAAACCCGGAATCCCTAACCAGTCCGTGAGACAGTGCTGATCCCTTGGCAAGCAAAGGCGACGTAAGCATCTTTCTGCCGGTGAGCCGGAGCGAAGATCGTGATGGAAGGATGTCAGATATCGCCAGAACGTTCAATAGACGTTGTTCCCGGTTTCGATTCCCGGGAAGAACAACCGGAAGGCACAAACGCGAGGCGACCTTAGTACGTACTGCGGGGAACCGGTCGAGCCAGATGTTCTGACAGGCCTAGAGACGACGGTTTCTCGACGTCGCCCACGATTCACTTGACAATGTTTGCCTCGGCATGGCCCGGACACTGGTTTTTATTGAACTGTTCCTCCCTTCTCCTGCTTTTTATCGATAGTGGTGAATGCGTAATTCAATCCCAAGCAAACCTTTCACTTTACCGGCACCCTCGGCCAGTCCCGGCAGATTTCTCCACCCCTTTTTATGTCCTTCTTAAATTGTTTTCCCTTTTTTCTCGCACCCAAATCATTGGCGTGGATTTCCTTCCTGGCGCCGCTGATACCGTCATCGCATTACCGATCGATAGAAAGCCGCTTGCTCTAAGGGAATCAATTCTGTTCTGGGCTGCGAGTTGGTGTAGTAAATTGAGCCGGATGTACACCAATTTCCAATTCAAAAACCGAAGGGAGGATGCTCGATAATAAAGCTCCCTGTTTCCTGTGCGCTAGTCCGGGTAATGTGCGGCAAATTAGCTCCCTATTGAGATGTCATCAGCATATGAGCGATATGCAACGAGGATGAGGATGTGGTGGAGGTGGAAAGGAGGAAGTCAGGGGTCTGGACTAGGAAAGCGACTAGGATCAAACACTTGAGCACTGTTAGCAAACCGAATTCTATCAAATGACGAATTTTTTGCTTCACAATACGTAGTGAGAAGTCAGGAAATCGTGCCAAATTCAAAGTTCAATTACTCTTCTGCAGTCTTTAGTTGTTATTGCACAGATCTAAGCAGTATCTGAATAACAAATTGTAATATCAAGCAATAGAATCTATATGAGATGTTGTTTCTTCGTTCAATATCATTTTCCGATGAATAACTCAACGGCGAAGACACTTAGACCTACAAGCACGCCGATAACAACGATATAAAACGAGGTCTGCATATCGACTAACGTTAGCTTACGAAGTGTTTCCTCCTCCGGATTCTCCATGGTCTGCTGGATGCGTTTGTGCGTCGTCAGTGCGTTTTCCATGTCTAAGGACCACTTGCGGGTCAGTCCGGACTCAATGAATCGACTGATGGCATCGTTGAACAGCGGCGCAAATGACCAACCATTGCGGACAATGTGCGCCAGCGAGTACACCCGGGGACACTCTTCCACTACGTGCAGCATTGGCTGACCATTCGGTCTCTTGTACTCCGTGTTAATGATCAGATGAACATCGGAACGACGCTCAATGCTACACAGATCCCGTTCAAAGGCTGCACGATGCCGTGCCGATACGTTGAGAATGTGCAGCTTGCTCTTGAGCGACTGGTACAAAGGATTGCCGGTAACGTTGCCGAAGATGTCCATCAACGAGCGGGACGATGTACCGATCGTTAATCCCGAGCGATCCAGCGCATCCAGGGTGTTGATGTCGTGGTAGTACGTGACCGTACTGAACGCAGTCGTCAGTGTGCCCTTTGTGGAGAAATGTCGTACATTAAGACATTAGTGCTCTAAAGACACGACAAGTGCCATGCTATTACTTGAAACGTTCCGGATATGATGACATTGGCCACTAGGAAGGCTAAGAGCAATAACCGTTCGATACCCCGGACAGGTAGATGTATGGAGCTAGCACCCAACAGCACCATCCACAGTTCGATCGTAAGCGTCGAAGCGGGTACCAGGTCACCCTGCTGCAATCGCATCCGATACAACCGCACCTTGCGAAGTGCCCATCGACGGAGGCCACACCATAGGTAACCACCGACGAAACCGATCGTTACGAACACAGCCCAAACAAACGGGTGAAAGCACAAGAAGATCGCCAACCATTCCGGTATTTCCAACGATTTCGGCGACAGAATGCACAGCTGATCACTGTAGATCGGTTTCAGAAAGTCGATGTCGTGCGTGTCGTAGTACTTTATAAATCGGACGTTAAACGAGACGTCGGAACGGTGATACAGCAGATCGCCCAACGATCCTACGAAGGTATCATTGACTAGACGATATCCGTATTCCTGGTTGTCGGTTGCATCCATCGTTTCGGCCGTGAAGTTCAGCGCCACGGCCATACTGCCTAGCAGCATTCCATCGAGACCACACGAGCCGTTCGATGCCCGAACGGTAGCTTGCACATAGCGC
>NC_064874.1:9236771-9244271 GCF_943734745.1 Anopheles darlingi | reverse complement strand
CACGACGGTCGAGCTGCATGCGCTCGAGACCCTTACGTCGCGTAACGCACGCGAACTGTCCGTATCACAACGCCAGTGCCGGTTCACGCACGAGGGTGATATGCTAGTGTTTAGTCCGGTATATAGCTATAACCTGTGCCGCATCGAGTGTCGAATGAGGCTGGCTTACAAGCTGTGCGGCTGTGTGCCGCACTTCTATCGGCCTGTGGGCAAGCGTAACTTCCGCTATCGCATCTGTGACTTTGAGGGACTGCGGTGCCTTGGGCAGCGTTCAGGTTCAACTATACTATAGTAGGGGGTGTTTAAAAAAATCACTAAAGCTAAGATCTTTTTCGCTTCCAGATGAAATGATTACTCTGCGTTCCAAAGGAATAGACATTGAGTGTCGTTGTCTACCGAACTGCGACGACTCGAACTTCTTCATACAAGCCCATGTAAGTTTCGGAAATTTCATCTACTACCACCTTCTTATTGCCTTTAACATCCTTAGCGTTCTCGGGAATGGTTCTTGGGAGCCAATCTCCAATGGGGACTTACCGATTATCCAAAGATGCAACTCAAGCGGGACATCATATTCGGACTTTCGGATGTATTCGGTAACCATAGCATAGCCTGATGACACTTCTACTTCAACATCTACTTCTTACCAAAACCAAAATTTCAGTGTACATAGGAGGTCTCGGGGGATTCTTTCTCGGTTGCAGCCTACTAACGTTCGCAGAATTTGTATTCTTCCTCACCTGGCGTCTGTACAAGCTGTATATGGAAGTCTAGGCCGTTGCTCCGTCAACGCTAGGAGGCTAGACTACCAACTATCCCAGCAACCACTTGCTGTACCTTTGCGGAGTGATCCAGGAAGGAACTAGAAATGGCAGATCCCGAAGACACACTCATTATTCGCGCTATTATTGAAGAATGTTTGCGAAAATTGCGCGTACTAGGTTGGTGTACGAAAAATAAAGAGCTGCACGATGCTACACAAGCATATTCCATCGATCAGTTGTTACAAGACCGATCCGAAGGATTGAAAAAGGTGCTCTATGGGTGCTCATACCCCGACGAAGAAGCTGATCAAACTAGATCCGTCTCTTCGGAATCCTCCAGCGAAACATTAACAATAACCGAGATGGTACAAGTGAGCAGCGCCTCAGGAGAAGATCGAAAGTATTACGATCGCTTCGAATATTTGGAACGTGCGAAAGAAGTGACCCGCCTGCGGAGAAGACTTCGTTTACTCAAGAGCAAATGCCATGAACAAAATCAAAAGTTACACGTAAGTAATGTGGTGGGTACAGGTAACGTTGACGTCTCTAATCCAAATCTGTCTCCAAAAGCATGAATCCCAAATTGCCATGATGAAGCATCGGTTTGTGGAGTACTGGGAAGCGGCACGCAAAGAACAGCTTCAGCGTTTAGTACAGGACGAGATTGACGAGCTGTCCGTTGAGCTTACTGTAAAGCGTCGTGAAAATGAACAAGCAATCGAAGCCGTGGCTGCCACTGCCCGCTTCTACCAATGGCACCTGGCACAGATCGATCAGCAGATCGAAGGATGGATGGCACGCTTCGATAGCGACAAGGACGACCAAGATGCACGCTTCCAGAAAGCTCGCACGACGGAGAAACAGTGGAAAGAGCTGCGCGAACAGCACGAGCGACAAGAGGAAACGATCACAAGGCTACAGCAGGAGCTGGCTCGCTGGAAGCTAGAGGAACAACACAAGCAGTACTGCGCTCTGATGGCCACGAAACTGCAGGCCTGGTGGCGTGGAACGATGGTTCGGAAGGGTTTCGGTAGATTCGGATCGAACAGTAGGAAAAAGATGAAAAAGGAACCGGCAAAGAAGGGGAAAGGCAAGGGAAAAAAGAAATAGAAGGCAATTATTTCATTCGCTCCGTAATACTTAATTCTTTTTCGCATTAACATTTTGTATAGCGTAGCTCTATTTTCCAATTCACAAACAGTTCTAACTTCCTCGCACCGAATTCCCCAGCCCACATCCCCCCTCTCCTGTTTACACCCTCACTGAGACCGGTTCACTTTTGGTTCACTTTGAGCAACACTTCGAGCAGAAATTCGAACCGATTCCTAATCTGCTCACCGGAACGCTCCGTCAGCTTGCTCGCGATCGTCTGAACGAACGACTCCACGGTTGAGTATCCATTTTTCATTTCTTCTAGAATAATCTTATCCTCCTCCCGCGTCCAGCTTGTAACATCAGGTACTGGCATGAGGACAGCTGCTGTTGCTACAGCTGTTGTACGCTCCGGTTCCGATCCATTCCGGAACAACGCCGGATCGTCCGAAGGGTCCTCTTCGTTCGCACTGACGATCGTTGACTCCTCCGTGTCATCAGTGGTAGAAGCGATTGAGGCAGAGTCTACGGAACCATCGGTGACATCCAGTGCGAGTGGCACTGGTTCCACCAATTCGGGCTCCATATTAGACGACGTCGTTTCGTTCAATGCTGCATTTGGTGCATTGATAAGCGTCCTGAGCTTTTTCGACGTAGATAAAGCCTTTGAGTCTGGGGTAGGTGCGGTTGGTGTATGGCCATTGACAGCCTTCTTTGCGACTCCACCTTGCGCCGACGGTGGTGGTGTGCGCTCACTCCCGCTGGTAGGTGTGAGGCGACCAGCGGAGACCGGTGAAACGAATCGTTTTTTTATTGGAAGCTTTGGTGATGCTTTTTTGGGAGAACCTTCATCGTCGTGGTGGCGGCCAATGGTACCAGAGGTATGTACATCGCGTGCTAAGCCCATGCTACTTCCACCGTTTATATCGACGCCAGGGTTCTCTGCTGCTGTCGCCGTATTGGAAGCAACCATCGAATTGTGTTTCGTCGAGTGAGCCAACGGATTCAACCTTATCGCGTGCGCCCTCAACGTTGCGTCATCGCATAGCTGCAGTTCCTTCGCGGATTCCCCATTAGCCCCAATCGGAACCACACAATTGGTGGCCAGAAACGATAGGCGTACAGGTAGGGCTCCATAGATGATTCTGCCCTGAATGTAGCGGATGGTATTCGATGTTCCCGAACCCGAAACCACCGATTCCGGTGGTTCCGGGCCCGTCTCAACGTACGGAACATGCTCGTATATAATACCGTCTCCATCCCCGCCATCCACGGGAGGATTTCTTTTCGTCGTGATCGTCTCATAATCCCCGGGAGCTACATCGGGTGCCGCTTCGGTGGGGAAGAGCTGCAGAAACCATTCACTCAACAGCGTGCTCCCTTTAAGCAGCGGTAGAATGCGCTGCTTCACCTGTTCCATCGTTACGTTCGCCTCGTTGGACAGCTCGTTCAAACAGGCATGTATCTTCCGGATCTGTGCCGGCTGTTTAGCGAAGAAGATGTTGAGCTTCTCCAGAAAATCGTTCATGTTCGTGAGGATAAAGTGCTCCATGAATTTCCCGACTGCAACCGCCTGCCCAGGGAGCAGGAAGGTAAGAAACATATCCACCAGATCGGGAAACTCTTCACTCAACAGTTGTTCGATCTGGCGGTACAGTGCCGTCGCTTGATCGTCGCATTCATTGAAACCCTTGATCAGCTCCTCAAAGCGATCTAGCAGGTCGGCTCGTCCGGCCGCTAGCAGAACATCCTCCACCTTTTCGTAGTAGTTAAACGCAAACACTGCATCCTTGTCGTCCATGCCGTAGCGATCCTCCACCAGACACGACGCCACACGCCGCGCACTGACTATCAGACTACCGTCGAGCGAATTGTACGCGAATTGCCACAAGCCATCCTGCTGAAGCGAGCGAAACTGTTGCAGGGACTTATACCGGTGCCGATAGGCCGTCAGGTTTTCGCTCATTTTTCGCAGATCGCCTAAAAACCGTCCGTACACTTCCAGCAGCTTGAAGTGGCCGTACACCTTCCGGATCGGACCAACCAATGATTTGACCGCTTCGCTCCGTCCACCGAGGGCCGCCGTGCATTCAGTTTTCAGCAGCTTCACGTAACGGCTCAGCACACCGTACAGTATCGCGTTCGCTACGGCCCGAGATCGAGGTGCGCCGTTTTCTTTACCGTCGACCTTCGTCCACCTTCGTCTCGGTGACACCGAGCTGGCATGGGACTGCTGCTGCGTCGAACTTGGCGCGATATCACAATTTAGTTTGGCTTGGATGCTTTCGTTTGATGAGGAGTTATTATTGATGCGATAGGTTGTGGTTGAAGTCGAACCAGGCAGAACCGATACGTCATGACCGGGAGCGACACTGTGGGAGGATATGATGGGAAGGGTTGTCGATGTCCCTGCGGTCTCAGCAACGTTATAAGCACCGGGAATGACGGGCGGGGCCAGGACCGTCGACGGTATTTGAACCGGCGGCGTGGGTGAGATTTCTTCTCGAGTTTTAAATAGTTCCACTACACCACCTGGAAGCAGTATGTCTACTTGGAACTGTACTCCAGATGGTGGTTCGGTCGATTTGGCTGCACACGCACCGCCGCGCACGGGTTGCTGCACGGCGCTACCAGATTCCGCTACATAAGTGAGACCTCTTCTAGCCTAAAGAACGGACAACAGTTGAACGGTACACAAAAGAAAGGGCGTAAATTAATTGCAACTAAGTTCGCTTTTCCGCGATTCCGAAGCAAAGCCACCAGAAAGTAAAATCGTTCGCGAAAAACAATTTTCTTTGTTGTGACGTTTGCAAACTTCGCGGAAAAACGTACCGAGATTTCGTTTACAGCGACGAGTTGAGTTTAAAACCAATAGACCGGAGACCGTTAAAGGAGATGTTTCCGTAATTTACAAACACGGTTTCACCATCTGTTGAATCTAATAGGCCAAAGCCAAGTTTGATCAATTGTTCCCACAACATTGTTCCATCAACACAACTGTTTGGATGCCATGTAGCAGTATCCCATGTACTTTACAGTAGGCACGAGCAAAGGTCAGCTGACTGGAACTGGAAATTGTCGGCCAAATTTGCATGCACTAATTGTTACTGTATCCTAATATATCAAAACATTTTGCAAGAGCAATTTAACCTGCCATCAGTACATAAAATAAAGCGAAAAATAACTCACCCGCTCGACGGAATGTAAGTACCGGTCCCAGTTGTGATGCAGAATTCCTTTCTGGTACATTGCTAACGGAATGATGTTGTCGAAATCCATTATTTCTAGCGTGTGATTGAAGGGAGGTGCATATCCATAGGTTAGATAGAACTAGGAAAAGAATGGTGCTATGAGCTTCAGGAAAACATTAGGAACTGACCAGAGCTCGACGGCCCTGTGAAGGAACCCTACCGTTATGGGATTATCAATGGAACCATATTTCTTGGACCGCACTAATCGCGTCACTCGGTGATATGAATGGTTTGGTAACAAATGTTTCGCTATTTGATAACACACTCTAGTTAAATCGATTTTTCTACACACCGACGATTGCTTCATCTCTTTCCGCTCCTTCTCGTAATACAGCTCCAAACCAAAGGCAATTAACCTGCAATTTGAAGACGCATTGTGTTAGCAGAAATCAGAAATTGATCGCTCCTTGATAATGGCATTACTCACCGTTCCTCTGCTTCCAAGATGGAACTGAAAGGCTTTAAAACCGTCCTGAAGGGTTTGTATGGTATTAGGGCAGGATAGATGAACGCCTTACAGTTGAGCATCTTCTCCATCACCCGCCAATGGAATTCACCGCACGAATACTTTGAGTTTGGCCTTTTCATGCGCTTCTCTTGCGATCGCCAGTACTCTCTCAATTGATCGTTAAGATCACTCGGCACCGACAACTCATCCTCCCAGCTTTGGCAGCAATCTAAGGCCGTCTCCAGATTACATGGTCTCACACAGGGTTTGTTTGTGCTGATATCATCCAGCTCCTGCAACATATCTTTAAACGTTTTGGCCATTTTCCACATCGTCGGATGACCGTAGGTTTGCAGAAAGTGCTGCGTGGTAAGCTGCACATGCATACGCAGCTGTTGCTGTAGCAGTTGATGCTGAAAGTCCGTGAATCCGACCTGTTCTTCGGTAAGGTTCAGTACAAGAGGTTGCACCGTTTTGTTGAACGTGTAACGCTTTTCCTCTTTGGTGTTCGGTATGAGCCGGCTCGTCACGGGATCGTAACTAAAGTTGGATTCTACGGGAACAACGAACTTTAAGCTAAACTTGCTACTGGTTTTAGCATCTACGCCTGCGCTCAAGCCCGAGTCAGCTGGGCAGTTTGGTTCCGAGCCGTTTAGCTGGATAGTCGTCAGTTCACCCCGTCTTAATTCACTCTGCATTATGGTATTGCTTTCTGGTACGAATGGTGGCCTAGAGACGTGTGGAGTTGAAACAATATCGGGCAAAAACACCGAGCAATTCCTTTCCTGCACAGGACTGTTACAGTCGTTCAGCGGTACCGTCGAGTTGGTAGTGCAGTGCGATGACTGTACATCCGCAGAATTATTCATCGGAACCGATTTATCGACGTCTGGTGCAGTTGTTAGTTCGGATGGTGACAAAGGTGTGTTTAACATACGATCGATTTGATTGCAATCAAACGATGTGTCAAGGACGTCATTAAAGGCCTGATCCAGCAACGTTTCCTCGTCGATTCCGGTCATTTGCACTAGCTCGTTCATTAGCTCACTCAACTCTTTTTTCGAAACTCGTACAGGGCGCATCTCTTCAGCATCCACTGTAAATGACGAGTAAGAAGAATAATGCAATGTGTTTACTTAAATATCAAACCATTGCTATACTTACAAGGCACCTTTTCTGCACCGACGTATTCCGGATCATTGTCATCGTCATCCTCCAAGTCGTTGGCTGTGGCAGAGAAAAAAGATTGTATTACAAATTCAGCTCAGCACGTCGTCTCGTATAGCACTCTACACACGTAATGGTTTGGTGAACTCTTCCAGAAAATCTTTCCATTCCTGATCCATATCATAATCGATATCGTACATGTCGGTCGTTATGTCCGGCGGTACGAAGGTGGACTCCAATGTTTCGATGTCCGTTTTCGTAAGACATAACTTGGAGCGCGTTCGCAGAGCTATGTTTTCTTGTTCTTGTTCGGACTGTGAGTGGCTGTCGAACCGGGGTTTAGGAATTTTAAACGGTCCGTCCATCGCATATGGTGCCTCGATCTCGCTATCATGTCCAGGCGTTCTAAATCCGGAAGCCGGCGTATTCGGCTGTGAATCTACATCCGAAATCGTGGTGTTGGTTTCGTCGTCCGAAGGAATGTCATCTTCTCCCGGCCGGTACTCATCATCATCATCGTCCGAGTTGAGATCGTCGCGAATTAAAGCCGCTACCTCCGAGGGTGGTGCATTTAGCGGGGCGAAGGAAATGAGTTTCTGGTTCAACTGTTTTGCTTTCAATCGCGTGAGCTTCGGCACAGGATGATTTTTCTCATCTTCATCCTCATCGTCTGCTTCATTGGAGCTAGTTTTCGTAGTATCCATATTCGATAGCTCGCTTACGCTATTATCTATCAATTGATTTCCTAAGCTTGCCTGCCGGTTACGTTCTTCCTCTT
>NC_064874.1:9229271-9231771 GCF_943734745.1 Anopheles darlingi | reverse complement strand
TTCTGATGGGCGCAGGATAGACATTTCATTTCCATTTCGCTCCATCCGTAGCCGATTACCCTACTGGCTGCAGGCTATCTGTCCAAAGGTGTTCTACGTAATAGAGAAAGGATGGAACTACTATCCCTACACCGTTACGGGTAAGAGCTTATTCATAAATTTATATCGGGAGTTTGAAACTAATTTCTGCTGTATATTTGTCCATCTCCAACTCCAACAGATTACACGGTGAGTAAATTGAGCTCTTCTTATGGTGAAAATGTAACTAAGATGTCGAATTTTGTCTTACCACCACAGTGTTCCTTCATTCCCAAGCTACACATTCGTATACTGACACGGTTCGAGGATAATGCAGGCACGTCGGAGAATGTATGACCTTTGAACAACTAGCACCCACTCTGTAATATACTGAAATCTCTCAACCGTGTCCCCTTTCAACAGTGTTTGAATTTGCCCGAGGAAACACTGAAAACCAGGATCATCGATTCGGTCGACATTGCATTCGAAGAGCCGGCCGAAAAGCACTACAAACGAGAGGAGGATCCCAAATTTTTCAAATCTCAAGTCACCGGTCGCGGTCCGCTGGTGGAGGGATGGCGTGAAACGGACAAACCTATGATGTGTTCCTACAAGGTCGTCGAAGCTTCGTTCGAAGTGTGGGGACTACAGACGAGGGTGGAAGATTTCATACAGAAGGTAATGGACATGATAAGAATCACTGAACGGCGCCAAGAAGCGGTCCAGAGATGTCCATGGCTAATGGGTCGTCGATTTCACTTTCGTTCCAGTGTATCCGGGATGTGCTGTTGTTAGGACACCGACAGGCGTTCGCGTGGATTGATGAATGGCACGGAATGAGTATCGACGATGTACGATCGTACGAGAAAGATAAACAGATGGAGGCGAACGATAAGCTTCGTCAAACATTGCCTGAGGCGCCTGCCGAAAACTGATAAGAGGCTGGCGCAGCATGGCTCTGGGCGGTCCAGCACGACATGGCACGGCAACTGGCACTGAGAGTTCTAGTAGAGATAGAGAGGGGGAGGCAGGGTTCGTTGTTCTACGATCGTTACTATGCGATTCGATTCTAGATAGCATATCAACCGTCGCTATGCCACTTATCACCGCATGGTACCCGCTCGGTGACAACTGACCAACTGATTAGCTCAAACCTCGTGTAGTACTATACACTCCCCTTTCCGCCCACCCATTTTTCGAAAGTAGATTCTCTAGAAAGTCAGCCGGTAGAACCTCAACATGTGGAAGTGAGATAGACAACTGTGGTTACAAACACTCGAATAGCTATTCACTAGTTTTTATTACCAACACCTTGTTGTAGTTGTACTACTAGGCATGAGCCCATTGATAGTAAGCCTTCATAGTTTCCTCAGTAGTCAAATACTTTAAATACAGATTGGGATTCATCGATCATCATCTAAGAAAATAATAAAATAGAAAACCTTAGAAGCATGAACCCGTCGTAGCATCCCGTTTGGCGTTCGTCAACACGCACCTGTTCCGGACTTTTGCAATCCTCCACCGGAAAGTGTAGTTTCGTCTCGATGCAGTCCTGCTGAGCAGGATCAAGCGTTAGCATACCGGATGGATGCGCCGAGCGCAGAAAGTCGACCTGATGTTGCAGTTCCTGTGTTTGCCCGCCGCACACGATCGTAGTAGGTTGATTGAGGTGCATGAAAGGAACGTTATTACGACGGGGTTCATAGAAATATGGATTGCTTCAAATATTGCGTGCATCGCAAGTACACGACGTTTCACAGCACACCTCATCCATGTACGCAAATAAAATGTATTTAATAAAATATATAAAAAGAATTCCCGGGTTTTGGGGGCAATGAAATGATAAAATTCACCTGGCAGGCAGGAAGCTAGGCAACCAAAATCTCACACCGTTTGCTGAGCTAAGCTAGAACTTCTGCATGCTGCGAACGAAGCCGGTTTCTCAGCTGGTATTGTGATGGCCAGTTTTGCGCTTCTTAAGTTACCATTCCGGATAAGTGGTCGCCTCATTCCGACGGCAGTTATTCTGCAAAGAATAATCAATCCAAATCATCTACCATTATGCAACACCTTGGTGTTAATGGGAGTTCTTCCTAACCACTTACCTCCAGATGGACAATATTCATGAAATCGTCTTGTTCGATATTCCTGCAGCTCTTTCATGGTATTTTTCAAGAATTTTTAGTTTTCCGCAATTCGATTGGACCACTGCGAGATCACGTTACTTTTGGCGATGCAACAAACTATTTTTAGACCCAAAAGGTTTGAGTGTTTTTGAACTTCTGGACGATGGATGGACGATCTTCAGATTTACAACGCTCGGTGATGGCATTTTAGTTTAATTTATTTTCGCAAAACTATTAAGATTTGCCGGCTCACCTTTTTAAGAGAAAATCGTAGAAACCCTTTTCACCGGAGGCACTTGTTGATTTGGATCCCGATTTAAAAAAAAAATACCACGACGCGCGCGCACCTCCCAGTA
>NC_064874.1:9221771-9224271 GCF_943734745.1 Anopheles darlingi | reverse complement strand
TCGTTAACCAGGTTTGCTTTTCCATTCTTTCCTTCCGCAGAGTGTTGGTTTCGCAGCTGCCAACCAACTTGACGAAGCTACTAGTCTATTCGGATCCTTATCGCGTGAAGATAGCGGAAACAATTAACGTCACATTCCACGTACCGAACGGCGTTAGCCTAATCAGTGCGTACATTCCAAAGCGTGATTACACGCAGCTCGTAGAGGCTACAAAAAACATTCCAATCTATTTCAACAACGGTTCCGCTGGCGCTGCCACCAACGGCGGGTCCGGACCTCCTGTACCAGCATTTGCCATCAAAAAGAAGCTAATACCCTCAAAAGAGCTCGGTGGACCGCTCGGTGGGTTGAAGTCGGATAAATCGATTATCTTTTCACACATTCCCGAGGAAGAGAGTGTGCCGGCCGAGGGAGGTGTCGGCGAAGCCGCTGGCGTAGCACCGCGGAAGCCCTTCAACGTTTCACGGCCAACGTTCTTACCGCTGAAGTTTAAGAATCTTACC
Source organism: Anopheles darlingi (assembly GCF_943734745.1). NCBI lineage: Eukaryota > Metazoa > Arthropoda > Insecta > Diptera > Culicidae > Anopheles > Anopheles darlingi. The sequence continues at coordinate 9,223,768 of NC_064874.1, read as the reverse complement.
TCGCGCGATATAATCGATTCCGGGGTGAATTCGATCAACTTTGATGAGTCGGACAGTTTCCCGAATTTTATCGGCAAAACCAGCGTTGTCTCGACGCCGCTGACTGAGAATAAGATTGTGCCAAACCGTAACATGATGTCGATATGCGTGACGCAAGATAAATCTACCTTGGAACAATCCGAGGACAACACCAATCCGGGTGTGCCGAACACGACGAACGAAGAGGCCAAAATCACCAAAGAAGGGGAGCGCGAGACGGGCAGTAGCATGTTCAAACAGATCAATTCGGGGGTTCCGATGAAGTACGACGCCATTTTTAGCAATCCGTTGCTGCTGAGCACCAAGAAGTGCCATGCCATCTCCCTGTCGACACTGAACGAGCGCGAGGTAGATGAACAAGACGATAGTACTGTATCGGAGGACGATACGGGAGATGAACAGCGGAAAAAGCGAATGTCGTTGATACACCGGTTGATTAGTAAAAATTATAGCGCTCTCAAGACTGTTGCCGATCCACTGTACCCGATCGTAGACCAGCGGAAACGAGCAATGTCTTTCAGCCTGTTCCAGGACATTGAGCGGCTACGTAACGAGCATCTGGCTGAGCTGGTTGAGCAAGAGGAGGAGCAGAAGGACAGGGAAAGCCAAGCAGTTCCAGAAGAAGCCGAACCGCCGGTAGCGAGCAAGAGCGAGATCGATGCGGCTGAATCTATCATATCCAAACCGGCGGATGACACAGCAACACAACCGCCGATCACACCGTTGGATCGACGTGGGCTTAGTCTGCCGATCAAATCGTTCAATCTTAACGATGACCATCAGCCAAACCATCACCACCGTTCGACAGGCGTTGGGGGTAGTACGGAGCTGTTCACGCGACGCAAGAGCACCCTGGAATTGACACCACTCATGACGAAGCTAACCGTGCTGGCCGCGAATGATCCCGAGTCAAGTGGTGTCTCCAGCTGGGACACGACGCCAGGCTGTAGCTACAATATGGCCATTTCACCGCAGGAGTATATACCACAGCGTCGAAAATCGCAAGACATACAGCAGCAACAGCTGTCCACCGTTAACGGCGCAGCACGGGAGGATGACGATAAGCCGCTGGTCAAGGTGGAACTGTTCGTTTGCGTCCAGCAGAACATGACGCTGGTACTAGTCATGCAGGAGAAGAACTGCAAAAATCAACGGCTCGTTCAAACTCTCGTAAGTGGAGGATGCTGATGATGTTGATGAAACGGACGCGCCATTATTTTTCTCTGTTTCTATTTTCAGTTCGAGTCATGTGTTTCCAAGTTCCTGAGGATTGAGAACGACATTCAGTTAGCGATGAACATAAATGTGGACGGATACGATAAGGCGGAGGGCTACAGCCTTATCGCACTCGATTCCGATTGGGATGTCGCGAAAAAGAGTGGTCCCTGGAGTATGATGGAACTGCAGACGACAGAATCTCTGCATACGCACTTTCGTAAAAGTAATCTCGTGACGGAAGTTACATTGAAGTAAGTCCATTCGTTGCGTTGCGTATGGCAACCAGCAGAATAACTTTGGCTCGTCTCTCTCTTTCGAATAGATCGCAAGATTCGGTTCTCTATGGCTACCAGTGCGGGATGCGTGAGCTGTTTTACACCCAGATAGCAAATGCGCAGAGTGGACTGCCGCCACCGCAGGACGTGATGGGATCGGTTCCCTTGTGTGCCAAACGGCGCATCGAGCGGGATCATTTTGCGTTGCTGCTTTAAACATTATTGAATGGATCTGCATGTATGGATTGAGTTGCCTGCTTCGATGTAGCTCGTTCCGTAGACAGAAACGTACATGTTTCCCCGCTCTTTGCCCAAATGCCATCTTCCTGATGACGATGCCGACATTTCTTCTCCGTACCGGGGCCAAACTTTTACTAATCTTGTCTAACCGTACTCACTAACGATTAACATACAACTGGCCATAAGAGCCGGCAACACCAGACGGCGGCGGCGGCGGTGACGGCA
>NC_064874.1:9211771-9216771 GCF_943734745.1 Anopheles darlingi | reverse complement strand
AGAGAACAAAACGCCGGATTAGTTGAAGCTTTCCCCGGGAAACGGCAGCATTCCAATTCCGACCCGCTTACCTTTACATTCGACGGCCGATCTGGCACCAACCAGTGCCGTCACACCGGGACGTCCGGCGATTTTCGGACAGCTCTTGCACTGCAGCTGACCGATCTCAGGCTGGTAGGAACCCTCCGGACACGGTATACACGTCTTGCTCGACACGTTGTAGAACGTACCGACGGCGCATGGTACGCAGTCCGGTTCCACCACCACCTGTCCCTGCGGACAAGCGTACTCGGTCGTTAGATTGAGCGAAGCCGCATCACCGAACGTGTTGGGTAGAATGTCCTGCACTGCGAACTGGTTCTCCTCCAGAATCAAGCGCTCCAGCAGGCTCACCGTGTTCACACGCTGGCCATTCGAGTTGCTGACGATCTCACTGTTGATGGTGGATGAAGGGAAGTTAAGAAAATCGCTATCGGATCGCGTCACCGCGAGCTTACCTCTTGATCGGAATCGTCGCATTAATGGCGTACGCACTCTCCGGGTTCGGTGAAATCTGGAGCACCGTCTGGCGCTTCACGATGTTCGGATGCCGATTGCGGTCACAACGGACATCGATATCGACATTGCGACACTCGCGCGATCCTTCCATCGAGTACGAGCACAGGTTCCAGTCACGGTTCAAGGCGTTGATCGCGTTTTTGATACGCTGCCGTAGTACACCCTGGCCTGCTTCGTTACAGAGTACATCCGAGGGGAATTGCATCTGGATGCGGATTAATCGTTGGGCTGGTTTCGTCGGTGAACAGGACGGATAGACGAGTGGTACGTTCGGTTGGGCCGTCGGACGCCAGAAGCCCTCGGAACCGCAGGTATAGAACTTGGGCACAACCTGCGAGAACTTCATGCCCGGATTGCACGCGATCTCGCACACCTTAAACTGACCACCTGCACCCCAATCCTTGCAGCTTTGCGATCCACCGAGTGGATCGGCCAGCGCCGGACAGAATTCGGCCACGATCGTCACGCGGAATCCACAGGAAGCCGTATTACCGGCGGCATCGTACGCTAGGTACATCACGTCGTAGATACCCCACAGGAGCGTCTCGCCCGATCGATGCCCATTCCGTTCGACGATCTTTGAGATACCGATGTTATCGTTAAACCGTGGTTCCTCCCAGTTCACTATCGTTGATCCGTTCTTTGCGACAATCCACAGATCCGATGGACAGTACTCGATCGTCGGTGGTTCCCGGTCAATCTGTAGCTGCTGACAGTTGGCACCGGCATAGCCCGGTTTGCATTTCTTCTGGCCACAGGTGGATGGTACGGAACGTTGCACACCACCGAGGGTTTGCTCGTAACCGGCCCAGTTGAGGATCAGGTTCTTGTACAGTACCGGTTCGCTGCGACAATCGCGCACCTGTTTCTGGATCTCGTTCGTCACGTCGAGCGCACGGCTCCAGATCTGTACCTTCGTCAGTTTACCCTGGAACCCAAGATCACTGTACGATTCCTTGCGGTTACCCTCTAGCACCGGTGCACCGAGCACTGGCCAGCAGCTGTTGCAGAACGGATAGATCGATTAATAAATGTGATGAAACGGTGAGAGGATAGCGCCAGCTACTTACTACTTCGGCAGCACACGGTCCACACCGTACTCGGCCTTGCTAGCGATGAAACCCTCCGTAATGAGCATCAACTGACCCGTTTTGCCATTCCAGACCACCGCGATGTGATGCCATTGACCATCGTTGATCGTGCTGTACTCCTTGAACGGCAGGAACACGTCCTGCAGATCCTCGAAGAACGAAACCTGAACACCGCTCGAGTGTGCCTGCAAGATCGTGCGCCGTCTACTGAGAACACTCGGTGAGCTGTGTGCGTAAAAAACAGCGGAGAAAAAGACAGAAACCCAGTTAGTGGACTATTTAAACATCCCGATCCCTGGTGTACCGTACCTTGCCGAGTAGAGCGTGATGAAGATACCGGTATCGTCCTTCTGGGCGAACTGAACCCACATCGCGAGCGTGAAGCTGTCGGCCTCCGTCGTGTAGAACGGTACGACCTGCGAGGCCGACGAATGGTACGGATCGTTGAAGTACAGATCGTAATCGATTTGGACCGCTGAAAGAGAACAGGACAAAAATAAGGATCATATTACCGGACTGATGATCCTTAGAGTTCCTCGGGTATCACAACTTACACTTCCGACAGTCGTCTCCGGTCAGATTGAATGGACACTGGCAGTAGAAATCGTTGTTCAGATCGATGCACACCGCACCCGGTGGGCACGAGTTGTCCTTACAGTCCACCTGATCCGTCTCGCAGTTCCGTCCGGTGTAACCCGGTGGACAGATGCACTGGTATCCGCTGCCACGATCAATACACGTTGCCCCATTCTGGCAGATGCCGGCTTCGCACGCATCGAACTCATACTGACACCCGACTCCAGCAAAGTCCATCGAGCAGGAACAGTTCAACCCGGAACCGTAATCCTTACATTGTCCCTCGTGCATGCACGGATGTCCAATACAACGATCCGGTGCTACCTCACACTTCTTACCATCCGTACCACTCGGGCAGACACAGAAGAAGTCCTCAAACAGATCGATACACTCGGCATCGTTCTTGCACGGTTGCTCAACATCACAGGCCGTCACCTGTACATCGCACCGTTCACCGGTCCAGCCCGATGGGCACTTGCATTCGAATCCACCGACTCGATCAATACAGCTACCACCATTCTGGCACGGTGCGTACTCACAATCATCGATGTCACTCTCGCACAGCTTGCCGATGAATCCTTGACGGCAAACGCACTCGAATGCATTCTCCCGATCGACGCACTTCTCCGTACCGATCGGACTGCACGGATCGCTCAGACACTCGTTCCGGTCCGTCTCGCACTGCACCCCAACGAATCCGGGCCGACAGAGACAGCTCGCACCATCCAACCGATCAACGCAGGTACCGCCATTATGGCACGGACTGCTCTCACAATCATCGATCATATGCTGGCAGTTCTTGCCCGTATATCCTTCGGCGCAGCTACACTGATAATCGTTGATCAGATCCGTACAGACGCCTCCGTTCTCGCACGGTCCACTCTCGCATTCGTCCACGTTGGCGTCACACGCAGAACCCTCCCAGCCCGGCTGGCAGATACACTCGTGGTAGAAGTACCGATCGACGCACATACCATGGTTGCAAGGTTCCGCGAGACAAAGGTTAATCTTCTCCTGGCACCGCTTTCCGGTGAATCCAGTCGGACAGGCGCAACTGAAGTCATTCACCAGATCCGTACAGTTCGCTCCGAGCAGACACGGTTTCTCGGCACAATCGTCCGTGTTGATGTTACACAGATGACCCTCCCAACCGGCCGTACATTCACACTTGAAGCGTCCTTGCTGTAGCGCAATGCAGGTCGCACCATTCCCGCACGGATTATCACCGGCGGTACAGGGATCGATCGTGATGTCACAGTTATCACCGGTGTAGCCACTGCGGCACATGCAGGTATAGTTACCGAAGCCGGGCTCATCCTTACACATCGCCCGGGCCGGACAAGGATCCGCATCGCAATCGCTCTTCGCTTCCTGGCAGTTAATGCCCGAGTATCCGCGGGCACACACGCACTCGTAGCCCTGCGGTAGATCCTTACAGGTGCCACCATTGTAGCACGGTTGCGATGCGCATTCGTCAATGTCCATCTCACAGCGTGTACCCGAGAATCCGGCCGGACAGAAGCAGTGGATGTCGTGACCGAGCGGAACACACAGTCCACCGTGCTGGCAGGAATTTTCGTTACACGTCACCGGCTTACAATCGTCGGCCGTTAGCGAACCGATCGTATCGGTACGCCGTCCCGAAGGGCACTCGTTGCAGGTGGTCGAACCTTCGGACTTTTGGTAGAAATTCTTCGGACACGGTGAGCACGGTGCCAAGCCCGTCGACGAGTACGTACCCGGGGAGCACTTACGGCGACAGTCGGCTTCGCTCTGGGCCGCCGGTTGATACGTGAAGGTATTGCTTGGGCAGGCCTGACAATCGCGGAAGCCACCGAGCGGTGGAGTAGCCGAGAAGGAGTTACGTGGACACTCGAGACACGGTACCAGTCCGGTTGGTGAGTACGTTCCGTAGCCACAGATCGGTACGCAAGCCTGTACGGCCTTTGATCCATCTTCCTTGGTGTAAGTACCGACGGGGCACTTCAGACACGAACCTTGCCGCTCGCGATGCTGATAGAAACCCTTCGGACAGGGTGAGCACGTTTTCTGGTTTTCGCCAGCGTACGTTCCAGCTGGGCAGTGCAGACACCGCGGTACATCGTTCGTATCCATGTTCAGTACCTCACCGACACCGCAGGTGAACCCACGTGTGATCGAACTCTTGAGTGCACGCAACGGTGGACACTCATTACCGATGGCCTTCACGTTGGACAGTGGCTCAATGGCAGCGCTAGCGTAGGGGACACTCAAATCAAAGATCAAGTTCAACGTCGAACCGCACAGATCGTACAGCTGCGGTTGCTTCACGGCCGGGTCGATCAACAGTATAAAGTCCATCTGGACGACGTTCTCCTCGATGAGCCGTGGAATGGACTTCAGTATGGTAACGTTCATGTTGACGTACACCGCGGAACAGCGCTGCGACAGTACGCTGCTGAGGGCGGCAAAGTGTTTTGCCGTTTGGTCCTGATACTGCGGCAAACAAAGCTCCGATACGACACCGTTGGCACGGTAGGTCGTCGTTGCGACCACCTGATAGTCCGCTCGCTGGGTATTCTCCGACACGCAGTCCGGTACGACCGAGGATGGTTTCCAGAAGCGTCCCTTCTTGCAGTTGAATACCTTCTTCTTGTCCGCATCGGTAAACCGGAAGCCAGGGTTGCAGATGGCCTCACACTCGACACCACCCGATTCCTGCGTGACGCACTTGATTTCCCCATTTCCTGGTGCCTGCAGATCCCAGTCGACGCACTGCGTCGGTTGTACCGATAC
>NC_064874.1:9176771-9206771 GCF_943734745.1 Anopheles darlingi | reverse complement strand
TTGCTACCCTGAGGGCCCTCGAGTGTCCACTTGCACGACTTCAGCGAGCTGTACTTTTGCGGGAAATTCGGTGACTCGATGACGTCACCACCGGATGCCATGTAGATGTTGCAGTTTGCGCTACAATCCAGCTCATCGCTTCCATCGCCACAGTCATCGTTACCGTCGCACTTGTACGCCTGGTTAATGCAGGCACCATTCGAACAGTGGAAAGAATTCTGCGGGCATGCCCGGGCTTTGCACATGAACGGGAGCAAAGTTTCGCACGATCGAAGCTCCCAGCTTTGCGCTTCCGCACCGAGGTTCGCCGCTACGCATTCGCCGGCCAGCGGATTCGGTTCGTTGATGGCCCAGAAGCCGGAGTACTGCGAGAACAGATCGCCCGACGTTGACTCGAGCGTGTTCGTCCGCAGATCATCGAGCGACGCGAACCCGAGCCAGTATTTGACGTTGTTCCGTGACCGGTACTCGCTGCTGGTCGCGATCTGGTAGGTAGCGTTGTTCTCGTCGTACGAATCGACCGTCACCAGCTCCGAACCGTACCTGTAGGCCATTCAATGTTTATGACATCATGAGCCTTTTTCCCTTTAGCTGGTACCTGATGGCAATTTAAATCCCTTGATGCCTACCTTTTGCATAGTGTGGCCGACTTTTCCCACGAATGTTTCACGTTGAAGTACTTGTAGCATTGCAACCCCCGTAGCTTCCAGCCTAGCGTAGGATGGAAGGATAAGAGCAGAAGAAGAAGAAGCGCAAAAAGAGAGAGAGAGAGAGAGAGAGAAAGCACCGATCAGAGACTGTGTGGTTCTTATGGTTTTTGACACCCTCGCCCGGCCACTACACAGGTACGCACCCGTCCCCAATTCGTTTATGAGGGTCTACTTACCATTCGGACAGGTGAGCACATCCTGCACATGATGTCAGCATCGAGCAATGTATCGGATCGGATTGGAGAAATCGAAATGCAAATAATAATGTGTCAAGTTCTGAAAGACATTCCGTTCCGAACCCCGGCCCGGCGGCTCCGGGGGGTACGGTGTGTGTGGGGGGGAACTGGTCGGAAACTTACCTCAGCGGCTACTCCCGTTACGGTAACGACTATCAGCAACAGCAGGGCGGCGGACCAACATTTAGGGAACCTAGGATGGTACATGGTGCTACGTTTCCGCCGGTGACTTTTGGGACGGTAACAGAACGTGAGAAAAAAGAAACAAGAAGAAGAAGATGGAAACCAGAATGAAGCAACATGCGGGCAAAGCTTGGTTTAACGAGGGTTTACAGCAACCATTCCAGTATTCCAGACGAGAAGGAGACGAGCGAGCGAACCAGCGAACTCCAGCGAGCAACGGAGCGTGACACAGTGTGTAATGTATTCCGTGCGAGTCGCGAAAAGCTAACGGAACGGTGTACAAGCCTCCCCCCCCCCTTCCCCCCCTCGGAAACTCCTCGCCAACCTCCAAGATGGTCCAGGGACCGTTCGAACCACAAGGTACGGTATGTAATAGAACCCGAAACCCGCTCGACGCCTCCCCAAGAGTTAGCTGGTAGGTTGCTTCCCGGAGCAAACCTCTCCACCGGGGCTTTCCATCCCGAATTCCCGAACCGAAACCGGGTTCCGTGTGTGCTCCGCATCAGTGCTGTGCGTTCGTGTGTGCTTGTGCGTGTTGATAACATGGCCGGTAGAGGGGTATGCGATGCGATGCGACGCGACGGTTTTATGATTCTTACGGCAAACACATTAATCCTACTTTCGGGTCGCCGAGATCGAACGCCGTTGTTTTTTTTTGTTTTTACTTTTGGAATTGGCATCGTTTTCGGCCGATGGCCAAACGTTTGTTTACGGCGCAAGTAAAGCGGCGGATAGTACCGCTAGTTGCCGGCCATTGCGTGCGAAGTAGCTGTCACGCTTTGAGGTTAGTGAACCTTTTCGATGGTGGTGTGGCCTGGAATGTGCGCGCCAGAAATGGCGACACACAATGGCCCCCACGGTCGTCCATCGATCGTGTCCGTTTGACGCATTCGTCGCAAAGAGCCCCCCCTTAACGCCATTAACTGTGTCACACACTGATGTTGATGTTGATGGATGGATGATGACTTCAGTCCTCTTCCAGCCAATTGGCGCGGACGCCATAAGTCACACACGCGCGCTCTGACGCCTACTACGAGAAGCAGTATCCGAAAGGCAATGTGTGCCACGTGCCAACGCAGCGGCTACTGAATAAATCGAGAACGCAACGCTACCGTATAAACAAGGCGTTGCTGTACGTGGATCCGGAACGCTAACTAACTAACCACTAACGAACAAAGCAGGCCGCTCCAAGTGCAAAATGGTGGACAGCGCCTGGGTTTCTGGGTCAAATATTTCTACGATTGATGATTGTTTCGGCGCGAGAACGTCCAAGACGTTCCGTCATCAGAGACCCCCAGACTTTCTCCATTGACCACAACGACGACGACCATCCATCGAACAACCCCCGAAGGGGGGTGTTTTGTGAGGGGAACAAACGAACGATCGTGACAATACCCCAAGTGCACGCCAGCTGGTTAACTGCCAGTCCGCGGCCAGTCGTGCCGGGAATTTGAAAAGCGAAAACGGCCAAACCAAATCAAATTGGGTCGCTAATTTTCGGTTACAATTCAATGCGGTGGCGACAATTCGCTCCCAATTAACAAATCTCGAGCATTATTTGTTGCGGTGGCGGTGGCGGTGGCGACCGCTTTGACCACAGCCCACGTCTCTAGGTCGAACCGAAAACCTGAACGGGAACGGCAGGGACGCAAGATTGCAATTGCGCTTTCATTCGCTAATGTTCGCTTCTCCCCCACCAAAACCGGCCGCTGGCTGGTGGTGAAGGCGCTTGCTGCTGAACACAAAAGCCTCCAGCCTGAAGCAATATCCGAGTGTTCCCAGGGCTCGTGGCGGTCGAGGGAGAAGTCCGAGACCAGAGACCCGAGACCCGAGGCCCGAGACGCCGAGTCCGAGAGGTGAACTGTGTTTTTGTGCTAATTTCGTTAAAATGTTTTTTTGTTGTTGCTGCTGACTGCCGATGCCGAACGGCCGACACGTTCCGATGGGATTATGTTGGTCAGTTGGGCGCACACATCCGATGATACATCCGATTGAATCGACAGCCAGCCAGCCAGCCAGCTGATCATCTGGCTGGAAAGCCAACGCATCGGCTAACGCGTCATGGGCTTTCTTTTCGCTTCAATTCCTCGCCGTTATTGTTGTGGTTGTTGTTGGTGCTGTTCCACTCTACATTTCGCGACCGCGCGACCCACACTTCTCCGGCTCGGATGTAATGTAATCGGGAAAAAAAGGGTAAATTGGATCACTGGCAAGCAAATGGCCGAGCGTAGGCCGAGGCTAGCTGGCTGGCTGGCTGGTTGGCCGTTTTCACTACAAATCGTTCCACCGATTTCCGGCACTTCCGATCAAAAGCCTCTGCTGGCCTCGATTGGGCTCGCTATGTGTCTGTGTGTGTGTGTGTGTGTGTGTGTGTGTGTGTGTGTGTGTGTGTGTGTGTGTGTGTGTGTGTGTGTGGCCTTGCACCGGCCACCGTACGGAAGCAACACACTTTTCCTCGCATCCTGATGGCAGCCAAGGCGAAGCTGGTAGAGGTAGTAGCGGTAGCTTCGAGGCCATACAATTCGAGGCCTGCATGTTTACATCGCAGCATGCTAGTGCCCGGTGCAGAGCATGCAACTGACGTATTCGGTTTTGATGTTAACCTCACTTTTCCCCCCAAGTCCGCCATGTTGTCACTGCCATTGGAAGTGACGAATTTTTCGAACGGTCCAAAACAGTACGGTAAAAAGTTAACAGCCGCCGCAGCAGCACGACGACGCAGCAAGAATCGGAATTCGATACTCGGCAGATCCACGTCGGTACTACTTCCTAGTAGCCGCTTTCAAGAGATTCAAGAGAGAGAGAAAGCCAAGACAAATGACTGTCGGGCGTGTGTACGGTTGGTGTTACGGCACATAAACAGGACAGCGGACGGTGGACAACGATCGTCACACACATACACACACACACACACATGCGCGCGCATGGTGTGAGGTGTGGTCAGCAACTCGCTTGGACATGGTAATGATCTTGAGCACGCTCGTCCGCTCGAATTCTGGGTCATCTTTCTCATCCACACGGCACGGGCAAAGTGTCGTACAAAACTGCCTGCTGGTAACACCGGACACCGTTACGGCACTATCTCTTTCTCTCGCTGTCTCTCCGTTTCTCGTTCCTTGGCAACTTCTGTAACCGGTTCCACAGCCTCGTCAGGTCAGTGGGCGGCTAAAGAGAATAGAAGCGGCGAAGGAAAGAGAGAGAGAGAGAGCTGGTAATTACGGAAGAATGTTATCGATAAAGCCTTTACTCTGTCCTCGCCTCGAAGCTCTCTTATCAGGAAGTTGGTTGACAGAGAGTGGACGCAAAGTGACACAACCATTATAAGACTGACTAGAACCTTCTGCCATTCACCATATAGATCCGCGTGGTGATCGGCTGCTATTGTGAGTTCGGAAGTGCCATAAGGTCGCCTGGCCTGAGCCGGGGGAGGACGGCGGACGGTGGCTTATGTGATTCGCGCTGTGATTCTCCTTGCTCCATCCAATCTAACCCATAATTCGTTTAGCGGCGAGCTAATTTCCATCCCATTCCATTTCATAAAACCCCCCTTTGCTCTGGGTCCAGTCACCTTGGCCATTTTGCACCAGATGGACCAGATGGACGGCCCTCACGGGACGGGACAATTCGGCGGTGGCGCGGTCACACATTCTCCACACAGACACGCCCGAGTTTGGCTATCAAATTAGAGCTGCGCGGGAATGGAAGTTGAGCAATCGCAGCAGGCAAAGGCAGCAAGAAGCAGAGCACATCGACTAGCAGCTCGACTGTGGCACTAGCTACGGCCATAAACCGGTCTCCAACATTCCCTCACAGCAGAGTCTTCAGCCCTGCAGGTTTGCTGGTGCTGGTGCTACTGCTGCGTACTAACCACACTTCGCATGATCCAATTTCTCGAGCAACGGTTCTGTCAGCTGTAACCTGTAGCGCTGCTATCCACCTTTATGTGTGTCTGTTATCCAACCAAAGCGAATAATGCCACGCAACGACACGCAATCTGGAGCGATCTCGATGGCGGCGACGGCCGAGAGGGGATCTGATTAGGAAGCAGTTCGGTGTAGCGTGGATTGCTACAGTTTAGGAACTTCTCCGAATTCCCACTCCGGAATGTATTCGACTGCCACGCAGACCTCGAAATTTATTCAACTACCACGCAGACCGGGCCTGACGCCTACTGCATTAAGGAGTTGTACAAGAGGGTATATACCCGGCGCTGGAGCTGGAGGTGCGCGCGTGAGTTCAATTTTGACTTTAAAATTTCGAATTACATATTACGAAACGCCGTTCCAGTTGTGTTTCTCCCGCGGGTGGTGGTGGTGCTGGTAAGAATCCTAGAACCCCCTTCCCCCCCTCGCTTCCTCCCACGTGTCATGCATTATTCCGTCCGCATTCTCGGAGGCGGAGACTGCAGCATCTTGGGGGGTGCGTGCGGTAGACGTAGATCGTACCGCGTCGTCCAGATGAGAAACCACTCTACCGTTGAACGCGTTGCGTTGTGTCGGTTGGTGGTAGCCTTGGCTTTCCTTTTTTTCGTACCTAAAGAGCACACGGAGCCAGAGAGCGACACAAGCCCGTTCTAAGACCACGACCACGTAACTACCACTACTACCACCAAGCGTCTGCGTCACCGTGGACCGTATCCCCTCCAGTGGTGCGTTGCAAGAATGCGCGTTCCTGTGCTCTGAAGGTGCTGAGGTGCGGCCACGATCACGATTCCCGTCCAGTGATCTCGGTGAGCAAGCTTTTTCTACCAGTTTTTGATTTTGTTCACCCCCCCTCCGGGGACTGTCCTTGACGGACGACATTCACCACGGCTGGTTCTTAGTGTCGTGCATGGCGATCTCTGTTTTTTTTTTGCAACTCGCCTGAACGTCCACATCGGACTTCTCGCGAACCAACCGTGTGATGCTGTGTTAGTTGGAGCGGTTAAGTTCTTTAGCCGAGGAACTAACTAACGCCTCGAGAATGAACACCAGCACCGGACGGATTCGTGGTTCTTTTGTGGCAATCACTGATCAACATGACATCATGCCGTTGGCGGTCGTCATCCCGTTCTGCGTATTCACATTAATCATTTCCCAGCCCCAGAAGGCTTTTCCAGCAGACCGAAGACCTTTTCCAGGTATCGGTGGCGGCGGTACATTCGACATTCGAGAGCAACACCTTAACCTTAACCGGTCAACCGGGCATTCCCGGGGTCCGATCCGATCGCGATTGGAAACCCTTTTACGAAACGAATTTCCAACCGGATGGAACCTGAACACCCCTCTCGCTATCTCTCTCTCGCTCCCTTTCTCTACTTTACCGCCACCTCTACCTGGAAACGATGACTGTCTGTCTGGCGGTGGAAAAGGGTCCGGGGTCCGGTCAACCACACCGTACGTGCGTGTGCGTGCGTGTGCGCAGGTGGAATGCTAATAGCCTCCGGGGGGGGCCGAGCGCCCGAAAAACGCGGCATTTGCAAATGCCGCCCGATGCCCGATGCATGCCAATGGCCGCGCTCGATATCGAACGCAATATCGCCGCCAGTTTGATTGTTGGCGGCGAAGGTAAAGTCACTGTTGGGCCCCCCCTACTTCCAGGAGACTACCTTTCGAATCACTTTTACCCTCTTTCACATCGCGAACAATGCGAAACGATAAAGGAAAATGCACCCCCCTGCTCCCCGCTCCCCATCACTTTCTGGGGCCCTCGATGGCGAGTGATTGATGAAAAATTCATCGAAAATCCAAGCGCCACCAGCATGGTCGTCGTTGTCGTCGTCGTCGTCACCGTGGAAAAATCGTGGAAAAGGAAAAAGTTGAATGGTTGGTTGCTGTGGCGATCGGTTGGAAAAACGGTTCCCAAAACCGGTCCGGCTGGTGGCCGGCGGAGGGTTGGGGGGATAAGAAGCACAAATGGAGTGACAAAACGGTCGGCGCTACCGAGATACTCTTCCCTTTTACCCCGTTTTCTCCTCTTCATTCCATTGGTCACATCAGTCGCTAATCAGTGAGCATCACGCGGGGTTCGTCGCTTGCTTCAATGGTTTGCCACGACATCAAGTCTTTCGCACCTCGTTCGCTGTCTCTCTCTCTCTCTCTCTCTCTCTCTCTGTATCTCTCTGTCAGACAACCTGTATGATGGTTGTTGCATTAATTTGTGAAATTATTATATCATCACCGCGTGTGCTCGCTCGCCGCCATTATTCCTCTCTGGCTCATCGTCGATGACGTTTTGACATTTGGCAGCCCAACAACAACAACTACAACACCACGCCTCAGGGAGGTCGTTTCATCTCAGCAAGCGATGCACACAGCAGCAGCATCATCATCATCATCACCATGGCAATGAGTAATGAGCACCAGTGAGCCAACCTCTTGCTCATCCTGCAAATTACTAATGCAAATGGCGACCGGGACGACGGGGTCGGTTTATGTTGCTGGGAATTTCTCCTTCTCCTCCTCCTTCTCCTCCTCCTCCCTTTGTCACCGGATATGTCTTATGGGGCCCCCTCTTTCGGTGCTTTATTTGCACATGAGCCACACACACACGCACACGCATGCACTGAGCTGGCCACAAAAGGGCATAGCCAAGGGGGGCGGGGGAACCGATTTCTCCGATCGCGGGTACCGCTACCTCTACACTTCAACACCTCACAATTCCCGCCGAAAACAGCACCGCGGCCGAACAATTGAATTGAACCGCCCAGCGAGCCACCCGGTTGGCCATTCCATTTGGAGATTTCGTGAACCCATTTCCCTTTTTGCGCCCCTTCATTCATTGATGGCGGTGTTTCCCTTCTGGGCTGGCCACTACTACCATTGCTGCTGTTGCGGCTTACCACACCCTTCGTTTTCCTTCCTACTCTCTGAGTCTTCGAACTGATCTAGTCGATGGCTTTCGCGGCGACTACCACTAAGCCCCCGAAAATATTTCCCCTCACACACCCCTCTGTCCGGACTGAGGTCCGTACAGTCCGGACACCACTTGCACTCTCGCTGCCAACCCGTGACGCCCTTCCATGACGCTCTTCATCATTCATCATCGTGGGATTCGTCGATGCGATCGATGGCACAGCACTTCGCAGGAGATCGAATTCGTCTCGTCATTCGAAGCGGAGACAGGAAGCAGACAGGAGGAGAAGAGAGAGAGAGGGAGGGGAAGCGGTATTCGCAAATCCATCAGCGTACTTCACTTTCGGTGGAAAAATCATCGTCACCAACGTCGTCGTCGTCGTCCGGGAGTTCAACCAACCAACCAACCAAGCGGTCACCCCCGGGGGCAATGGTGCTGGTGGTCGAACTTTCGAATCCTGTCCTCTCTCTCTCTCTCTGTCTCTGCCTCTTCCGACGTAAGGGTAATGGGTATCCTATCACCTCGTGCGGCATCTCGACGCGCTGCTGCTCGATCGAGAGTGAGTGTTGTTGGCGTTCAAGTACGCAGCAGCAGCAGCAGCAGCAGCGTTTGTTGACGCTGCTGCTGCTGCTGCCGATTGTAAACCCCCTCCCTTGTCTTCCACCCTTTCTCGCGCCATTTCTCCAAGAAGCGAGCGAAAGGGTGACGAAATGGCATCGAAGACAGGGGGGAAAAAGTATGCGAAGCCATCACCGAGACGGGACGAGCGGGGGTTCGATGTAAAGAGTCATCGTCACCTGACGACGGGACGACGTGGTCATTGATCACACACACGGAGAGTGTCGTCTGTCACAGTCAACGATCACCAGCAGCATCACCATCATCATCATCTTATGCGCTCATTGCAGCAGCAGCAGCAACAGCATCACCACCTTGGTTGGTGACTGGTTTTTGGAACAGGTTGGCAGCGGAGGCACCGCGGTGTGGAGGGCTTCGGTAGAGATTCGATGGCGGTGATGGCGAGACTGCGCAACGCGGCTGATGGATGGCTGACTGGCTGACTGGCTGACAAACACACACGCACAGCATTCCTTAAGCGTCTTTGGAGTTGGATTTGGAATCGTTTTCACAATCGCGCCAACCGGTGCGGTCCCCGGGGTGGTATCGAGTGGTCTTTCTGGCTGCTTTCTGGCCACACTAGGGGTCACACGCACGCACGCACGCACGCAGTTGTGCGTGGCTAGCGATGATTGCGATTTCAATCATCATCGCGCTTATTTGATTAAACCCCCTACCATCAACTCTCTCTCTCCTTCTCGTGGTCACCGTTTTGATGTCTCCGGAATGACTAATTGCGGGAACCAATATTTGATTTGAAAAGGTAGAGTGCCTCCCTCCCCCCTTCCTTTTGATCCTCCATTTTGTTGTTATCCACCTGCTTCGTCGTTGCAGAAAGAGAAAGAGAGAGAGTGCAATCGCAAAAGGATGGTGAAGAGGCTCATCGGTCGTCGGTCATGAGAACGAGAAAATTCCCGAAAAGCTCTATTCCCCCCACCTGCTTCCCCACACCCCCCTATTCCTGGCCACGAATTTCGCAACCAAACCCAACCAACCAGCGGCTCACCAACACACCAACAACAAAAAAAAGGCACTATAAAGCTCCGCGCTTGGCTGTCTACCCCATGATTAGCCAACTCATCAAATATTTTCAAAAAAATGGGTCAAGCAACTTATCCCGCGAGCTGGCTGGCTCGCTGGCTGGCTCGCTGGCTGGCTGGCTGCTCCATGCGCATTTCACAAACTGTAAATTCCTTTCTACCACCCTCCTCCTTCCTCCAGTAAGCCCACCAAAGTGAGAGCGAGAGAGCGAGCGTGCTTGGATGAGATGAACGTGAGCGAGGGAAAGATCGTTAAAAGCATCGTTCCCTCGACGTCTTCGGTCGTCGTTTCTCCGATCTCGCGCTGTAAACATGGTCGCTAGCTGGCTGGTTGGGCTGGCTGGGCTGGCTGAGGTGGTGAAGAGATGAAGTGGTGCTGAAGACACGGCGCGCTCTCCGATCTTGCGATCTTGCGCTGGCGTCTCCGAGCACACCACTACCATCATCATCGCATCCAACATAGAGCCCAGCCTACTACTAGAGTAGGCCGTAGCACCGTCTGGTTTTCTGCTGGCTGGATGGCTAAGCGCAAACGCTAAAGAGTGTGAGAGAACCCTCTCTCTCTCTTTCTCTCTTCATCTCTGAAGAGATAGAGAGAGAGAGAGAGAGAGGCTGAGAAATGTGAAATGAATACCTTAGAAACTGTCTACGTCCCCAGTTTTTTTCTGTGTGTTTTTTTTCTCTTCTGCTGCTTCCACCTCCTCCTTCTCCTTCTCCTCCTAGGGTTTGCTTCCTCCTTTGGCGATTTCACATCCACACGACGCACTCACACAGACGCTGGTGAGGCACACACACAGACACACAGAGCCACGCACACGGGATCGTCGTGCACCTCGCCCTCGGCCAACGTGGTGTTGCTGAGAAGGGTGCACGCGGTGTGTTGCGATGCCCGCACACCTTCTCCTTCTTCACCTCTTCCTCCTGCTGCTGCTGCTGCTGCTAGTTGCAGGGCTCTGCACACTTACGCGCACGCACACACACACACGCGCACTGGGTGATGGCTTTGAATTTCACTGGATTTTTCGTGCTTCTCGTGCGGGAGCTTTCTTCTCACTCTCCGGCAAATAATTGAGGACAGCATCCAACGGGAATGCTGCCGTTCACACACACGTATACACACACACAGACGATCCGAGACACACAAAGACACACAAACACAGTGCGAAAGGATAAACTGGGACGCGATCAAACAGAACAGTCACCGCTTAATACGTTGAATGGATTTCTTCTTAAAATAAGAAATACAACAAAAAAAAAACAAACGAAACAACACTGGCCTAACTGGCTGACTGGTATTCGGGACTGCTGCACACTCGATCCTCGATCTGGCACAGGCTCCTTTGGTAGGCTCTTGTTGAAACTCCCCCGTTTCGTTTGTCCACGGCCCCTGTTCCAGGCCAGGCGCTCCTGTTCCTCACTGTTTTTTTTTCTCTCCTGAGAGTGACACTCTCTGAACTACTACTACTGCTGCTGCTACTGCTGCTCCTACTGGCTTCTGAGACCTTCGGTCGGGCGCACGGCGGACACCACACTGGTTGGTTCCACTGGCTGCAGCATACTGAAGACCGTCACCGTAGGCTCAAGAAGAAATTCTTCGACTTCCCAGCGCCCCGACACCTTCGTGGCATCGCAGCCAGCCAGCCAGAGAGAGAGGGAGAGAGGGAGAGCGCGAGAGAGAGCGAAAGAAAGAGAGAGAGCGTGCATGGTGGTGTTGGTGGTGGTGGCCGCTGTCCAACGCAATGTGAGCCGCGGCAGGAAAGTAGGAACTAAGAAAGAGATGACTGGAAGATGTGGGCAGCAAGGGGAAGGGCCCTCACTTCTCTTTCAGTTCCCTCTTCCTCTCTACCCAAGCCGGACTCGGACCTGGTGGTGAGCTGCGCGCTGCTCAGGTGGGCAAGCGTACAAGCGACGAACCCGAATGGTACGCCTTTGGTGCCCGCGCGCGCGCGCGCGCACCTTGCACACGACGTCCCGTATCGCTATACACGCACACACACATGCTGAGCCACAAATACCTGCGTGGCAGGCAGGCAGGCAGGCAGTCAGGTAGGCTAGTATCATCGTTGCAGCTCGACGTTTGCTGGTCGCGCATCTCGAGCTGCATCTCGCTGCAGTAGGCCAGGCGAGAACGAAGGGAAACGGAGAACACAGGACGAACAGGAACAGGAACAGGGAACGCGGCGACGGACGAATGGCGAAGGCCACCAATAAACCAATAAGGTGGTTTGCGGAAATGAACTGACCACGACGAGCAGGCGACGAACCGTCGGTCGGTTTTTCTGTTTTCTTCAAATCACGTGCTGCTTTGATCCTCGTTTGAAAAGGATATCGGACCAAAAAAATAAGGGCTTCTTTAATGTTGCTTCACCAGCACCGCATTCCATCAGCAGTCATCATCATCATCATCGTGTGGCATCATGGAACCGAATTCGAGGGTTCGTCGCTTACCACCGTTGGAAGCGCGGCGCCCGCATTCAAGTCTTTTGTGCTTGGAATTGAAATCAGGGAATCGGCATCGTCGTCGTCGCCGTCGTCGTCGTCGCCGTCGTCGTCGTTGGAATGTGTGTCTTCCCTTCGTTTCAACGCTTCTCACTCGCGTGTCACGTGGCCAATCATAGTAGCCACCACCTTGTTTTCACTCCACCATCGAAAACGCTCGGAACGGAGGGGACCCAAATACCGGTTCTCGGGGCCTCGGGTAAGGGAGTCAGGCCAGCACCTAACACC
This sequence comes from Anopheles darlingi, assembly GCF_943734745.1. Taxonomy (NCBI): domain Eukaryota; kingdom Metazoa; phylum Arthropoda; class Insecta; order Diptera; family Culicidae; genus Anopheles; species Anopheles darlingi. The sequence goes on along the minus strand of NC_064874.1, from coordinate 9,194,423 downwards.
TGAGTAGCCTCTGAGGGGGGGATGATTCGGGATGGAGAACGAATGCAAATGAATCCGAATTCGATTTCGACATATTTTCCCGCGTGTCGTGTGTGTGTGTGTGCGTGCGCGTGTGTGTTCGCGGTCCTGGCCGGCCCTTGTCTGCGATCGATTGCTCGATGATACGGTCTTTGGAGTCCCGGTGGCCCGTTATGCTCATCGAGCGCGCTATATGCTCCGATCATTAGCTTCAAACTCATTATGTCCAACATAACGGTGGGGAGGGGGGGGGGGTGGTCTGTGGTGCGCTTCATTCATTCATGAGCTCATAGGGGCCCTATATACGGCGGTGGCGAAGGGTGGCCATTTCGGTGATCCGCGCTGTATGAAGAATAGAAATTATGAATCAAAAACTTCTAGCAGCGCGCGCAAGGTGAAAGCTGCCGGTGGCCATATATCGATATTGAATCCCATGGACCACCACCATACGATCGACACCCCTTCCCCTTCTCCACGCTTCGCTTACTACCCCTGCGTTTGCCTCGAGTGTGTTCTCGAGACTTCGCATTCGCTCGCGGGTGTTATCGGGAACGGAAACTTTCTAAAAATCCTTGCCAATATGCTGATGAATCCACTGCTGCCACTGCTGGCCGACCGAGAATGGCCGACCGGACCATACTGAGCCGGTGTGGGGGGCGGGCGACTGGGTACGGCACGGCGACCGCCAATTGACCGTACAGATTAACCGTTAAGCATTGCCTAATCAGGAGCAATCGGGAGGGAGGGTGGGAGGCGGAGAGAGAGACAAAGAGACAGAGAGAGAGAGAGAGAGAGAGAGCGAAGAATCGGGAAGCACAAATTAACACACTCGGGCACTCCCGGACACGGCCGGACCCCGGAGCATAGGCGGAACATAACCATGTGTTAAATCGATGGGCACACACTGTCCACCGATGGCGTCGTGGCGTTGTGGCGAGAGTAGGGGGACGGATTGCAACGGTTGTCGCAATCGTCCATGATGCGTGATCGTTGGCAATCGGGCACGGCAGGAAATGACATCAAATGGTCTGGAAATGGTCGCTGGAAAAAGGGAAGTGTCTTCGTTCGAAGCATATTATTCTTAGAATGGTGATGTTACAGAGGGTTTGACGGGATACTATAGTAATAAAAATATTCTTCTTCAACATTTCTATCCATATTTAAACATTTTGGAAGGGGTTAAAGAACAAAGGAACTAAAAGCAAATTTGAATGCTTCAATCACTGCATAGTTTGTATTCATATATGTTGTTTTGTTATTGTTAATAAGAATTTACATTTGTTTAAAATACTTTAAATGTTGATTCGAATTTCTTAATTACAGCTATTTACTTCTTCTATTTATTTTAATTACTTAGCTACAATGACATTATCCCACTTCTTCATGTGACTTACTATTGATAAAAATACTGATCGATCAATAGAAAGAGTTACTTTGATCTACTAAACTATGAACTATCGATTGCGCAATATTACATTTTTGAAGTTTATTTATGATTTCAAAACCTTTTTTCTTAAAAAACAATTAAAACAGAATTGGCAATGGTGATTACGATTAAGTTTAATGTGTTTATTTATTTTTTTTGAAAAATTAACGACCTTGCCACTAACCTTCATTTGTCAAAAAGGGAATGTAATACGAAAACATAACAATAGCAAAGATTCTGGGCTCATATGTGCCCATCTGCATGTATACATGTATTAGATCATATGTAACATATGATCTTAAAACAAAATTCTCCTTCTATTACTACTGCTGCTTCCCAATTGATACAAATAGACCGTGTGCTTTAATGAATAGAATTTAATGCACATTTGTATTATGCTGAATAAAAAAAAAACAATCAGCGCACACATAAGGCATTTGAAATTGCCGTGTAATTATTGTAGCGGTGTGTGCAGCGGTGAATGACGGTATCGATCATGCGTGATCGTGACGCCGCGTACCGCGAAAGCTCACTTCCATTCTCGCACTCTCTTCGGTGGCGCCGAAACACCACCGTTGAAACCATGTTAAAGCGAGACAGTCCCCATCGCCTTATGCCGACTGGTGCAACTGAGACAGGCAGAAATCCACGATCACTTGCTGTTAACTCTGGCTTAACGCGCGCACTCAGCGATCATCACAAGCGAGGAGCTTTTCCATTGCACTCGAGCTTTATCGAGCTTGCGCGAACGGCGCAACACCTTTGGAGCTTCGCGCCCGGAACGATCAACTCGCGCGCGATCTTGAAAACCACTTGGATCCTCCACCTGACCTTGCATGATAAGTTGAGCAACTCCCGCGCTGCTCGGGAGCTTTTGCTTCCCTTCCCTTCTCTGCCACCTCGGGAGCTTAAGGGGAGACACCGCACGGAATGGCCAAGGGCATATCGCTTCCGTTACAAAGCGACACGGTGGCTGGCTATAACGCCTCCTACCACCCGGTTCCCATCCGGTAAGCGATTGATCAGGAGTTTTTATAGCATTGGCCCCCGGTTGATCGTGGGCCTTCCACCATCATCATCGCCCACCTGCCTGATAGCTGTGCTGATAAACAGTTATTCATCCTTCCAATGGAGGTGCGTGGTGTTTTAATGGACGAAGAATAGAATTTCATCGGAAATGCACGCGATCGACGACGATGTCAGCTGCGGAATCAGATGATAACTCATTCACGATTCCGATGCTCGATTACAAGGTAGCAAAATCAAGCGCAGAACGCAACACAAACAAGCAATGATCGTTAGCGATCGGTGATCGATCGGTCCAAAGGTTTCGAAAGGCTAAACGAAACGATTAATCTAGGGCTTCACTATTTCTAGAACAAGTCTAGTCATCTTGTGACGCGCGTCGTGCACTCTCTCTCTCTCTCTCTCTCTCTCTCTCTCTCTCTCTCTCTCTCTCTCTCTCTCTCTCTCTCTCTCTCTCTCTCTACCCGGACTCTCTACAATGTATGTCTCACCCTAAAAAAGGGCGATTGAATGGAAAAGTACTCGCCGATTGCCCGGTTTGTCAATGAGTAACCAATGTTCTCGCACCTCGCAGAATGATTTTCCATTTCTCGAATGGCTCCGGGTGGCACCAGCGGAGGCCCTAACTCGGGCCCACACGCAAGGCGGAAGCGACTGGCGCGCACGGTTTTCCGGTTGGACGACATTCTTTGGGAATCCCCTGAGTCACGATGCGTTTGCGCGCTGCCGATGGCGGCGCTTGGGGCCGTTTTGTGCCGTTCTCACGATCTCGTTGCCTGACGTAAACAATATACGAGCTGTATGTGCGTGGGCACGGTCGCACACACAGCAGCGAAAGCCTTGCTACGCTTTCCACGCATCATTCGGAGAATTCAACACTTCTCCGGTGCGTTGTTCGGTGTGTCACACATTCAGGGGGGATTCACCAGACACTACTAACACCGACCGGACAAAGCGCAGAAGTCTCCCAAATGAGAGGATGGAGGATTGCATCCAAGATGGCGGATGGATGGGATTCAACAAAGATGGTGCCAAGATGAGAAAACAGAAGCAGGACACAAAGCGCCTTTCAACGACGACGACGACGACGACGACGACGACGACGACGACGACGACGACGACGACGACGACGACGACGACGACGACGACGACGACGACGATTTGACATTGGAGCATCGCCAACACCACACACGCACGCACGCACGCAATTAGCTAACGAGCTTAACCGCGTTCTGTCCCAGGCGCATTGAGTCTAGAGCACAAGCACAAGAACGGCGTTAACCCACATACCGCTGCACCGCACGCACTCAACTCCGTGCACTCAATCGTCCGTGTAAGTGCGTATACCCTTCTTCTCCTCAGCTCTCTCTCTCTCTTTACCACCTACCGGACCGTGCGGGGTGTTCAAGTGCGGTTAATGCCCCATTCGGTGTGCCGTGTGCTCACATAGCTCACCTCGATCGACCACCACGACGGCACAAGCCGTCATCTTGCAATTGATAGAACTCGATCACCGGACGGTAGACATGCCAGACAGCCGATGATAGATGCACGGCAAGGGGTGGTGGTGGTGGTGGTGGTGGAGGTGGAGGTGGTGGTAGAAAAGGTCAGAGTCCCGTAGTATGCACGCAGTGCGCACTGGTGCACCTCCGGTACAAAGGGCATCCGGGGTGTTTCGGACGCTAGCTTCCGGAACTGACCTCGACCTTCTACCTTCCGACTGTCCACCCCCACAGCTATCCACTGATCCCCTCCCCCTTCCCTCTTAATTACGATCCTCGTGACGGGTCTGAATCGGTAATGTCCGAACAGACCGCTAGCCGGCCGTTTCACACCGGATGACCTTGAAAGCGTTGAAAGTGTTATTAATTTCGTCTAATTACATTAGTGCGCGCCGCTCTACCGCGCGCGCGCTCGCGTCGGGACCTTCCGTGTGTCAGTCGCCTGGCGAGTGGAGTCACGAGCAACGAGTCTGTCCCAAGCACGAGACAGAAAGAGAAAGAGAGAGATAGACAGACATAAAGCCTGCTTCGATCGATCCTTTGATCATTGAGCGATATCCATCTGTCAAAGTGAACATCTTCCAACAAAAAAAAGGTGTTGCTTTGATTTGTCGTCGAGTCCAAAACCAAAACAATCCAACTTTCACTGTCACAGACCACACATTCAGGACCAGCGATTCAGAGGCTCGGTTTTTGCAGATTCCTTTCATTCTCAACGCGCCGAACTAGATGTAATGACGCTGTTGTTGTTGTCGTCGTCGTCGTCGTCGTCACTGGTACGCATGTCCAGCCGGTAGCTGGTGCCGCCGAACGGTGCCCATGATGGACACGCCACAACAGTATCAACAGGTTTTGCAATGTGGTGACGCTACGACGACGACGACGGCCACACACTAGTACTTCACAGGAGGAAGGGAGAGAGGATGGTTACTACCATAAGCGCGTGCGGACTTCTCGCACTTCTCGGCTCCCTCCCTCCGAAACGGGACCGCCGTCATCTACCTCATGCCCGGGCTCCCTATCATTCTCGCTCTCTCTCTCTGTCTCTGTCTCTTTCTCTGTTTGTCTCTTTTTTTTTACTCGTTTTCTCTTTCTCTCGGTAAATCCTTATCCCCACCTCCCCCAACAACGAGGCACCGAAGTTCTGCCGAGCTGCATCGGCAACCTAACCTTCCAGCAAGTTCCGCAGCCGGTCCACCACACACACACACACAGCACATCTCGTCGAATGCACTTGCTGCACTTGCGCGCCGGGGGTAGGGGGCAGGTAATGCTCGGAGGAGTAGTGCAGCAGCGACGGCAGCAGCGACGGCAACGACGGCAATACGGCTTACACACGCTGCTAGTGTGGTTCGGTTACTTAACGCAACTTGGGGCCACGGTGACTCTCGGACCAGCGGCTCCGGCTCGGGGCTCAGGCTACAAAGAAACCTGGTACCTGGCGGTGCTCGCAGTCTACTACCGTACGCTCATCACGACGCATCACGCATCCCGCACGTTCCGCGTCTCGACGTATCCGTTTTAAGAATCGGGGATCACGTATCCTCCGCGAGGATCACGTATCCTGGGGAACGTATCCAGTTTGCGCCTTGTATACCCGCTGTACTTGCTCTACTTGCCGTCCACTAAACAGGGCCAAGCGGTGGGCGGAACCTGTAGCTGTAGCAGTAAACGCCGTTGTCCTTGGGCTCTGGACCTCCTGCGCCTGACGTTCGGGGTACCTTTTTGGGGAAGAGTGTTCGCGACTCGACAATCTCGATTAGAATATCTGCCAAATGTGTCCAGTCCAGTGATGGTCTAGTGAGATGTTCCCATGGGTGTTTAGTACCAGCAAGGATACTCACTGTCTAGTGTTCTAATCCAAGTGTCAACACGCATTCCAAAGCAACATCTCACGATCAAAACAAGTGTCACAAACTTAGAGGTCAAAAACAAAAGAGGAGGCGATTGGCGGGGAGGGTCTGCCGGTCGTGTAGGTGTCGTGTAAAGCTAAACCAACCAACCAGTGCGAGAACGGTCGTAAGGATGCGCGACTTTACCAGCCTCTTCGGGAGCCAGTATCAATCGATATTTGGCGGTTCGACGGGTTCCAGCTGTGCCAGCGCGGAATGTGGTGGTGGCAGTGGCAGTGGCAACAGTTTGGGCGGTACCAGTGGCTGCGGCACTCCGCAGCGGCGTCGCTCCGAAAGCCTCGGTCCCTTTCGGCGGCGGTTACGATCCGAATTTTCGCTTCTCGACTACTTCTTCCACCAACCGAAGCATGGGCGCCATACGCGTTACCCGAACCGTAAGTATACCCATTCCTCACCTGACTCCCTCGCGTCATCCATCCATTCCGGCCGGATGCTGCACCTCGTGATGGATGGAGCGAGGTAGTGCGCGCGCCCGAGCGCCCTCTCTGCGATGCTGATCAATTGCGCTGCCATCAATCTAGAATTTCAAAGATGTCGATGCTAGCAGCCGGGAAGGGGTTTGCTGCTGGTGGCTGGGGACTTGGGGACTTGGGGGCTGGCTGACTGCATTGCGGCATCGTTCGCATCACGCACGAGAGGAACGGGCAAGCGGGCTGGTTGCGGCCAGCTTTGGTCAGCAAAACAAACTTGTTGGGCGCTACGGAAGGGCCCGCAGATTCTTGGCCCAGGCGTCCAACCCCCGGATGGTGTGGCGCGCGCGCGCGGTAGCCAGCGAAAGGGATCGATCGATCGGACATGGCAAAACGATTTCGATCGCGGTGTCTTGATTGGTTGGTCGCTCACTCACTCACTCGTTTCGTTCTCTCTCACGCTTTGGGACCCTGCTATCTGGTGGCTGACGTGTGTGTGTGTGTGTGTGTGTGTGTGTGGCAGCTCCTTTCCTCACCGCATGCGGTAGCGGCGGCAGGCAGGCAGAAGTCGAACGCGAGAAGAGGTTTTATGTTGCAATCCAACCAACTGCCAACCAACCGAAGGGCAACAAGTGTAAACCCATCGCTCGCGCACCCCTGCGATCCTCGACATCAACATGCGCGCGCGCGCGCTCTCGCTCTCTCTCTCTCTCTCTCTCTCTCTCTCTCTCTCTCTCTGTCTCTCTGAAGCGTGCGTCTTATCGGCACCGCGTGCTACCACCGTTGGCCACCCGTCCGTCCGTCCGGCTGGTTCCGAAATTCATTTGCCATTTCTGCGACACAGACCCAACCGACCAGCTTCTCTAGCACGAGGTGCACGGGCGCGCTCGATAGGTGCGTCTCACGACATACCGTTCTGGTGCCGTGCGTTCTCGGTCGTCGTCGTATGCTGCCAGACACCAGGCGCCGCACCGTGAAGTCAAGCACGAAATTAGGCGATGCGAGCGACCGAACGAACGAACCAAGCACCCGGGAGAAGCCAGCCGGAGACACATACCTCTATAAACGGGCGTCTCACAGCATCCACATTGCATTGTTGGGCAACCGAGACCGGGCCCGGGACAGACGGACCGGACCAGAGCCGGAGCCGGACCCGGACCAGGGGGCCGAGTGATTTCCGCATTTCGCGTCCACGCATACGCAAACACTCTCGGGTGCTGGACGCTTGGTGCTCGTAGAAACGGTGCGCACGTGCACGGTGAGATTAGCGTTTTGCGTATTGCCTGTACGCCGGCAGTGGGAGTCTTGATACCGTTCAATTATTGCCGGCTTGGCCGCCGACTGGTGGCTGGACCTCTGGGTGGTCACTGCGGTGCATCGTAAGAATACCTGAATTATATGCCAGCGCTCCAACAGCAACAACAACAACTAGTCACCCAACTCCCGGCGTGTGTGTGTGTGTTGTGATGGCGCGCGATTTGCACCTCGAGCTGTCATTAGTTTATCACCGGAGCTCGCTGCTGGCGAGCGAACACGCATCACGTTGCGACGGGAGAATAACTAATTTCGCATCGCTAGAAGGCCTGTCCCATCGTTCGATCCATCCATCGATCGATCGATCGATCGTCGATCCGGATGACGGAGTGTCACCGTCGTCCACTTCTCGGCGCCTCGGCTCGGCGTTCTGATGGAGTAGAACTGAGATTTACAACAACAGCAGCCTCAACAGAACAGCAGCTGGAGATATTCTTGGAATGAAACGAGTCTTATCGATGGCCAACCTGTCCATTGTCCCGCCGTGACTTATGGCGCGTGTGGCGTGAGGAAAGGTCACGTGCGCGACACTTGAACCTGGTGGTATCCTTCTAAACGCAGCCAACGCATCGGCTACTAGACGGTAGACCCGGTGCACTTGCTCCATATTTTGCACCGACGACATAACCTGACGGTGTCTGATAGCCAGCAGATTCCTGAAAGGAGCTTCAAAAGGTGTCTCTATCTCGTCTACAACCTTGCAGCGAAAAGGGATAATTAGTACACACGCACACACGAGTACGGGCGCACGCAAGGTGCCGGTAAACTGTTGGACGTTTAGCGACCGCCCTCGGCACGCTCGCCAGTTCCTCGTGAACTACTTGACGGGGGGTTCAGGTCAGCTCGGGAAAGTTCTCCACTTTAATTGGCGTCTAGGGTAAGGGCCCAGTAGCAGGCAGCGGGTGTCTCTTTGCTGTCGAGGTGGTGCCAACAACCACCTGTACGCCGTAATCAAATGCCCTGCCCTCCTCAGCCGGAAACAATGGACACATCCTAAGCGCAGCGTAACGTCGCAAAACAGGGGGTTTGGCCAGTGGGGTGTACTAGTCAGTCAGCTAGTCAGCCAGCCAGCCAGTGAGTGAGTTATGCAATGTCTCTGATGCAGCTGCTGTACGGCTACTGCTGCTGTTGCTATTGCACCTAGAAGATGAGCACGATGAACCCAGCCAGGGTAATGTGGGCCCGATTGACCCTTCGTTCAACGCATAGAGAGAGAGCGAGGGAGACAGAAAACAGACGAGATGAGTAATATGGTCGAGATGGAAAGTTTACAATTGACGTCGACGTCGGTTTAACTGACACTACGATGCGAGCTTATGGTAATGATGGTTAATTGCGTCCATCGCATTTCGTCGCATCGGTCGCGCTCGGGCGCTTCGAGAAGATTCCTGTTATTTTTATAACCAGATGATATTCCTCATCATGCTGATGATAATGACGATGGTGGTGATGATGATGATGCATCGTTTCGCTGAATGCGCGCTGGAGGTCTGGTGACGTCCAGGAATCTATTAGAACAGATCTTACGCCCGATCGAACTTTCTCGATCTTGCGATGTTGTCGGTGCGCAAGACCGTCTTCCGGCAAGGCACCGGTGGGGACGTGAAACCTCGGAGCGTGTCGGCATGACATTGGCATACCATACTGCTGCTGCTGCTGCTGCTGCTGGTGGTGGTTCTCTTCACAGGACCACAGGAATCGCAGGGTCAAGGAGTACCTCTTGGCGATCGCGCGCGGCTTCGTTGGAGCTATTCGTTTGTCATTCCATTCCAAGGTCACAATCTCTCTTTCTTTCTCGCGTGGTGCACTGCTCTGATGACAGGCATAATATGTTGATGTCCATCAAGCGCATCGCTGAGTCCATTGCTTCTTCACTCGATCTGACTGGATGTCATCACACTAGAGACTCATGCGTGCACTATAGAAAAAAAGAGAGAGAGAGAGAGAGAGAGAGAGAGAGAGAGAGAGAGAGAGAGAGAGAGAGAGAGAGAGAGAGAGAGAGAGAGAGAGAGAGAGAGAGAGAAAGCCAATGTTGCAGACACACACAAACTATCGAGGTGATTAAACGTGGCAAGAATAATTGAACGCACTGTGTCGGTTATCACCGCAATGCACTCGCACACCAGTGCGCCAGTGCTCCTTCTTGTCCTTCGTCCGATGACCCCGCTCAACACCAACAGCAGCAATAGCGACGTCAGCAAAAAAAAAAAAACGCTGATCCTGCTGATGCAATACACGTTGGGCAGCGATACAACCTGCGCTGTGTTTACCAGAACATTAACGAAAGCAACAAAAAAACCTTAAGAAGAAAAAACAATGTTGTATGCTCTCCTCGTGAGCCCATATGGTCCGATCGGTGCGGTGCGCACACGATCCGCACACAAGGTGCAAAATTATGCAGCAACGGAAGCGCGGGCACCTTAGGGCGATAAAAAAAAAATTACGGATCATAATGGCCCTAAGCCCTCTCTAAATCAAACAACGAGTTCGGTGCGCGCGCGCGCCGCCCGATGGAGCCGCCACTTTCAATTATGATTTCCACATGACTGTAAACGATACCTTTACGAATACGAAGGGGGCCGGTCAGGAGCGCCACCACTTGCCAGCTCAACGCAGGGTTAGCCTTGCGCGTGGTGCGCTTGAAGTGACTTTTCAATTGGCTGCGTACCGGCTGAGGGGCGTAGATCAAAGGAGCCAACGGTTTGCTGCTGGCTGCGTGCACTGTCGCTAACTTCTTGTAAGCCAAATATAGCCAAAGTGCTTGGCTCGTTGACTTACGGCTAATGTAGTGTAACGAGCGATAATCGTTTGTAGCGTGTTGCGGTTGAGTTTTGCTAGCTGGACTTCACGGATGTGTTTAACCATTATTGTTCTTTCGAGTGAAGTCAACCAACACGTTTTTCGTACGTTGGTTGGTTGAAAGCGGGACTATAAGGAAAGGCGATGTTGAAAGCTAGCACGAATCCAGCGATTCTTGTAGTCGTAAAATCTGCAAAGAATCCTACGTTCATTCTCGAGAAGAACATGCCGCTGGGGGGGGGGGCACTGACTCAGCTGTATCTGAAATCCAGAGTGGCAGCAGGGGGAAGACCTACCGATTTCCTTCGGTTTATGAACCCAACATTCCTGTTCCGTTTATTTCCTCGTTTTTCTATACATTCGCGACAATTTAGCGGCGGTACCCGTTAAGATGTCGCCTTCAAGGTTTCCTTTCACGCTTCCGCTGCGAACGGATGGATCGGAACGTGATTCCGAAATCCCTCTCTAAAGGATTCCTGGTCGTTGCCCCGTGAAAACTAGTCTGCTGCAGTATTCCGTTGCCGGAATCGGTTATCCTCCTTCTTTTCCTCGGTTCGTTCGGTTACTGTACAATGCTTTTATCTTGCGCCAACGATCGTTTCGGTTCTTAATGATGCTGCATGTTCCGAGCCTTTTTTGGTTTAAAGAAGATACTTTGGAGTAATCGTGGGTTGTTTTATGGTCTTTCCATTCATCACTGCTTATCTCAATACTCGGTGCATGCTCTACGGTAGTGAGTTTGGTGAGGTCAATGTTTCCTTCGACTTTCTGGTTGGTATTCCGGTTGGTGGCTTTTAATTTGACTGCAGACTTTCAAGGACAATAGTTTTAAGCCAATTTGATAGGATAATTTAATTTCATGTGCTTTTAATTTCTGTGTACGCTTTGTACATGCTTTTAATTCGTACAGAAGGATTATTATAGATTTTCCATTTTAAAAACTGCCAGATATTTGAGCCATTTTTACACATTTCATTATCGTGCTTTCCAATGTGTTCTGTAAAGCCAGATTCACGATTTCTTCTAGTAATTATATTGGGGAAACGTAGTCTTCATCCTTAGCTTCTGAATATTATGAGTTTATGGTCCATTTTAATGCTTCAAAATGTTTACTTGAAGCACTTTTTTTCAATAATATCGGTACAGAGCAACATGCAGCAAAACTGAATAGCACTACGGACGCAAAAAACTGCCCTGGAGTCCATCGACTGTCTAGAAACTGCTTGTTAATAATGATTTATCTTGTATGGAATGATAAGGTTCGCATTCTTCTAGCGAATCGTGCACCGTTTGATTTACTCGCACTAGAGCTACCCATCTTCTGCTTGGCATGCTCGTGCCATTCCGCGTACGCTAACAAGCGGTTGAAGGATCGATATGGGAATTGAATTTCAAAGATGCAAACACACACGCACACACACAGGTCGTATGAGTCACTACGACAATTTCCTTCCTAATGGCTTCCATCATATATAGCCATTAGCGTTGGACAAGGATGAATTTGAATTTCAAAATCATCATCACCACCGAGGGGAGAGGGTGGAGATGCGCGATCACAACATCGCTCCGCCAACGTTCGAATGTCGTTCGAATGCAAATGAATCCATCCTCAACCCCAGGAGGAGTAGGAGGAGGAGGAGGAGGAGTAGCCCCAGCTACGAGTGTAAATCATATGCTCGGTGGTAATTACTTTCCAACTCCCAGCAATGGGCACCCGCCGATTGCGCTCACGTGTACCGAAACCGGGTACCAAGCCCTGCCAAGCCGGTTCGGATTCGCGCACCCATCAGCGGATCGTACGCTTTTGATTGATCGTCCGGAGAGTGCCCGGTTCGGGGTGCCCTCCGTGCTCACAGGTTCACGGCAAGGGCATGACATTTATCGCTCGCTGCCCCTTGCCACGGCGCATTTTGGCCCGCTCCGGAATGACCTGAATGCTTTCTGGGCCACATGCGTGCATGGCGTGTTCACTGGCATTGGCATCGCGAAGCGCCGGCGTCCGATAGGACCTTGATCTTTTCCCTCCAATTTCGCGCCGATTCCGATTCCGAAGGGTACGTACGCAAATGGTTGGCCAGCCGCCCGGCCGGCAACCAGCCAGCCAGCATGCCCGCGAGTCGGAACCATGGTCTCGCCGATTTCAAGTACTCCGAGAGCAGGGCCCCAAGTGCCAAGTCCTCTTCAACACGGCGTTTGGTTCGTGGAGTACGCGGCGCCACGTTTTGTTTTCTATTCGAAAACAACGCACCTAAAGTGTTGCCAGCGAACGCCGGTTCGGCGGATCACAATGAACATCGAACATTGGTCCGAGGTTGCTTTACGCACCGATGATCAAATGATCGATCGAAACGCTTGACTCCCACCACCCGCCGAAGCTCTAATTAACTCGTTTTCACCCGTAGCAGCTAAACACTTTGACAGCGTAACCGATCGTTGTTTAATTGCCCGTGCCGTGAGCGCATAGAGCGAGAGACAATCTGGCCACAGTGGTCCGGCCAACGGTCATCGTCGATATGCACACCGGATGCCGGTGATTTATGGCTTCATTAATGAAGCCTGTTTTTCGTTTTCGCTATTACGAGCCTCTAACGAGCTCCTTATCCGTCACTGTATCGGGAAGCTATCCTTAGGATTCCCGGGAAAGCCGGAGCCGGGATCGGAACCGGACTGATCCGGACCCCGAAGGGAATGACGCTGTACATGACGTTTGCACATTCCGGCCGGTGATTACCGGAGACGATAAACAACAAAGTACTCGGCGGTAGTAGCAAAGGTCCGATCGTGCCCCAACACCAGGCTAGTGAACCCGTAATTTGCAAACGCGATAAATGACCCGATGGCCCGGTGCCCGGTGGTGATGTTCAAATAATAGGCCAGGTGTAAGCAGATCCGATGATCAACCGATACCGAACCACAATCCGGTCATTAGCTGTCGATGTGTGTTGATATCCTGCCACGATGCCGCACAATGCCGGGCAATATTGAATCACCGTAAGCCTGGGGGAGCATTAACCAGCCCCGGACGGGGGGAGGGATGTCTCATACTAATTCCCCTCCTCTCCTGTCACGTTTTCGCTAGAACAGATCACGATACTTCCTGTTCGATTTCGAGCGGATCGCGTTCGAGGATAATGATCGTAATTCGTTTTACACGTGGATGCCGGCATGCTAACCTGGTGCGACTAGCCCGGCTGGTAATTGGCTGGCGTAGCACATGCTCATTCACTCGCCACACACTCGATTGTCCATTATTATTATCACCACCACCCTCTAATTGTATCTGCGTCATTTCTCCATCCCTTTGCCACAGGAACGTTCATGCTAATGGCGGCCGGATTCATGCTCATCATCTGCGGTAGCGTCCTGCACATACTGGACCCCTACATGCTCGTCTTCAAGTGGGTAAGTGTACCTTCAATTAGGGTCCCGGGTGGTTCCCGTGTCACGTTGCACCAGCACCAGCGGCACGCAAGGTCACGGTACGGCTGTCAAGAATCCCTTTATTTATTATACTCCTTTGCCAAACGAGCTGCTGTGATTCTGCGAATCGAGTGCGCGGCCACCCAAAAACCGGGCTCGAAACCGTACCAGTAGGGGCTGTACTTTCGATTAGTATTCGGAACGGCCAGGCTGGCGTTGTCGTTGGTTCATCAGCCTCGCGCTTCGCGCTACCGAAAACTCGTTTTTGGAGTGATTGTAGGCCCGACCGATCGGTGCACTAATCGGCCTTGAAGGTCCGCTTGAAAGCAATGTGCAGACCGTACTGCGAATCACCGTTACATATGCGCGTGGTTTAAGTTAACCGTCGGATCGGTTAGCTGTTGTAAGCTGTCGAAACGAAATACCGGTATTTCGTGGTTCGTGGGCCTCCCGGAATAACCGCAGCCGTGGAGTACGCGGCAGAACTTCAGGAAATGCGGTTCTAAAAGAGAGCGCAAGGGGGCTCGTTTAAGTGAAGCAGCTTGTAGCGAGCGTTGGCGAGAAGGTCCTTTCCGGGATCCGCACGGGAACAGAACCGGGAACTGGTTTACTGACTGGTTGCATTGTCTTTTACCTTTACAGAAGCTGAAATTCGAGGAAGGCTCGGAGATATTCAACCTGTGGAGGACTCCGCCGGTGGATCTGTACATTAAGATCTATCTGTTTAATGTGACGAACGCCGAGGACTTTATGGCCGGTCGAGCGGATAAGATGCAAGTGGAGGAGGTGGGCCCGTACGTTTATAGGTAAGATAGGAAGCGCGTGCGGCGAGATGCTTGAGTTATTAAGCTGATTGAGCCTTTGTATCTTCTGTTCCCACACATACAGAGAGCTAATGTCACACGATGAAATAGTGTTCAACGATAATGGTACCGTCTCGACCCGACCGCACCATCCGTTGATATTCCAGAAGAGCCTGTCCGGTAATCTGCGCGAGGATGATGTCTTTATGATGCCAAACATTGCGCTACTGGTAAGACTTGTCCCCGAACTTCGTCTAGGATCCTTCGGCTAATCTTAATCTTTTTCGAACCAACCAAAACAGAGTATAGCTCATGTGGCCTCAAAGCAGGGCTACTTCATACGGTGGCCTATCAATATGCTAATTCGGCAGACCAAGATACAACCACTGGAGCGGCAGACGGCCCGGGAGTTCATGTACGGCTATCCGACCACACTGACCACGCTCGGTTACACCTTTCTACCGAACTGGATCTCCTTCGACAAGGTTGGTCTGATCGATCGGGTAAGTTCCGTGTGCGTGCTATAGCTGCGCTGCGCCCAACACCAATAATACATGACGCGCGCGCTCTCTCTCTTTTGTCTCCTGCCAGATGTACGACTTTGACGATGACTTCGAGACGTTCTATACGGGCGAACCGTCGGCCAGCATGTCCGGACTGTACGATACCTACCTGGGATCGCCCGATTTGGCGCAATGGGACGGTAAGCACTGCAGCAACATCCGCAATGCATCCGATGGTACGAAGTTCAAGAGCTTCATTCAACCCGACGATCAGCTGCTGTTCTTCCGGAAGAGCATGTGCCGTGCGCAGCGATTGGTAAGTTACCCCCGGCAGGAAGACTGCCAGTGAGGACGGGTCTCTGTCGGTTGTGTTCGAACAAACACAAAGTCACCGAGTCGCGTCGCGGCGCGTCGTCGTTACAGATCCAAAACGGAACGGACTACCAGGTGGATGGCCTGAAGGCGACCAAATTTGTGTTCGAGGACAATGCACTGGATAATGGTGAGATCGATCCGCGCAACAAGTGCTACTGTCGGGAAGGTAGGAAGGGCAATGCGAAGCCCGACACTTTAAGGTGTAGCAGCAGGGTAATTGACTTCTGTTTCTGTGTCTCGATGTTCCCGCCGTCCCGGTGTCTAGGTCACTGTTTACCCCGAGGGCTGATCGATGTGACGAGCTGCTACTATGGCTTCCCGATTGCCCTCAGCTATCCACACTTTCTCGATGCCGATCCGAAGGTGCTGGAGCACGTGAACGGATCTCGGCCGGATCCGGTAGCACACCGGACACACTTCATGATTAATCCAGTAAGTTCTCGAGTGCGAGGAGTGCGTAGAGATCGGCAATGATCAGCTAATGAGTACCCTACCTCTTTCGGTTCGATACTAGGTTTCGGGATTACCGCTCGAGCTGTCGGTGAAGTTTCAGATCAATATGGCGCTTGGGGATCTGAGCAGCATGACCAACTGCGAGAAGTTCTCCAACCTTGTCGTACCTACGCTCTGGTTCGAAATTGTAAGTATCCTCAGGCCCGCCTTAAGGAGGCCAACAGGATGTGGTCTGTATGTGTGTCTGCGTTCGCGTGCTTCTGTTATGCTTCTCTGTTGGTGCTTCGTGTAGACGACCTCATCAAGTGGGAGCGCTGGGGAAAGGGGCTTATATCATATTTAACCGCTCGTTGCGATCTCATTTCGTTTCATTGCCATCGGAGCACGACAGTGCTCTGCATCTTCACTCCACTTAAAACCACAAAAAAAACGAAAACCAAAAACCAAATGACTACGAGTCATCCAAGGCGTATCAGCTCAGCAGCTTAGACGAAGACTTCGTAGCGAATTGGCTGCATGCCTTATGCCATTTATGATCACGATTTGCTCTGACAACCGTCATCAAGGTCATCATCATCCTCAGCATTACCGTATCATAAACAACACCGTCAGGAGGTGTTCAGACCTACTGGCCTCTGCGAACCTGCGATGCCGCAATTAACCTACGATCTCCCACGATTCCCGATTCTTCTCTTTACCAGATGATGCCGGGGCTCCCGAAAACGCTGCTGACGCGGTTTATCTTCTACCTCAAGATTCTGCCCGTTGGAGATCTCGTCGTGAAGCATAGTTTGCTCGCATTCGGTGGCATCCTGCTGCTAGTGGCCATCACGAAGGTCTCGATGACGCTGTCTTCTGCGTACTCGTCGGCCTATCGCATTTCGAATGAGCTGCGGGAAAGCTTATGGTAGTCGTTGGGGTTACCCCCGGGTAAAGGGAAGGGAAGGAGGTCGACAACTTCGATTTTCAATAAGACACAACTATGCACACACATACACACACACACTCACACATACACAGGGGGACAATAGCGACCACAGGAAGACACCGTTGATCGCACACCTTCGCACTCGGGCCCAAAATAACAATCGATCAGCTTTTCCGGGATTTCCAGATGGACGGAGGAGTCGTGTAAATAGCGAGTTGTAGCGCTGCTGTTAATGTTTAAGACGATTAATGTCCTTCACTCGTATGTAAGGTTATGCTTATGAATAAACAGAAGGGACGAAAGTTCTTCAATATTGATAACATATTGCCGTTCAAGAGAGTGATAGAGCTCTTTGCAAGACGAAATTTTGCATGTCATAAGAAGACGAAAGAAAAAAAAATGTGAGAACAGTAAAGGTGAAACATTTCTAAAGTAAACTATCTAGTAGTTTCTATTAGAAAGGATATAGACATGAACTTTGTAAATATATTGCCCTGCTTGCTTCTAAGATAGCAATTAAATTGCTGAATGCAGATTTTTGTAGAGTGAAAAAAATCAAGATAGGCAGACACATGACAACACCACTTCAAATGATCTAGTAAAAATGGTTATTCGTTACTGCAAACATGTTTCAGAAAATAGACGATTATAAGGTGCGGAGAGCACATAGCATTCTATTAAAAGTTCAGATGTTTTTGCAAGTCTTTCAGATGTTTCTAAACAAAATGCCATGCCATGAGAAAATTCTTTACATCACGTACC
>NC_064874.1:9154271-9166771 GCF_943734745.1 Anopheles darlingi | reverse complement strand
GGCGGCATTGTGCTTGAATCATTGTCTAAATACGAGTTACGAATTAGTGCTTCGTGATAGGTATTTGTTTCAAGGTTATCATTTTGTATGAATCGTGATTATTCTATACTACCAATGTTTCAATAGTTCACCTAGGATAACCAGGATAACGCCACATGGCAAAGGATTATAAAAAGGAAGCATTTGTTCCATGAAGCATTCATCCATGGCGATTAACGAACAAACAATTTTCAATCTATCCATTTCAATTCAATCTATCCATTTACGCTGTTATCCTATTCGGCCGAGAGAGTTTCAAATGAACGAACCAAAACGAATACATTTACTCCAACTTACGCACCTTGTTGGCTTCGGTCATTCGTAGCAGAAATACCCTTTGGCTCGTCGCTCGCTGGGGTGCACAACGTAGCAATACGAGACGGACAGCTTGTAACAACTCGTCAAACGATGTGCACTCTCGTACGGTAACCACGATCGTATCGTGAATATCGATGCAAGATGATATTTTTACATTCTCGGCACGATCGCGTTTTACTAGCGGCCGCTCGTAAAATCTATTGAACATCGCTATCGACAGCGTTTTGATGCATGAACTTGCCTTCAGCTAACCAAATCATCTATCGATTCAGCTATTGCATCTGCTCTCTGGCTTATTAGTACATCGATGTACATGAGCATATCATCGATTTCGATTAGATCATAGATTGGATCGAAAAGATAGATTAGACTTGCTGAAATTGTTTGACCGATGGTGCTCGTACTGCCATCTACTTGACCGCACTTGGGTTGCTGTTTCATTGAACAAATCTTCAAAAGAGAGTAAAAATAGAAAACGGACGAACTTACCTATTTTGCGTGGTATGCTGAACGAAGGGCAGATGATATCATCGCTCGTATCATACACCTCGACGGTGCACTTGTTGAACGATTGACCGTAGTTGTTGAACACGTGGCAGGCGTAGATGCCCGAGTCCTCGTAGTCGGCCCGATCAACCTGTAGCGTAATCAGGCCACTCTTCTGTTGTATCCGGTAGTGCGCCGAGGATTGTAGCTCTATCGAATCCTTCGTCCATCGTACATCGATCTCGGAATCCAGCACCACACAGAGCAGCTTGAAGCCATGATCTCGTTCAATGAATACGTTCTTCAGATACACCGCAAAGGAAGGACCACGCTTCGAGGGCAACGCTCCAAGGCTGCAACGGGAGGAGCTACGTGGAGGTCGTTGCGATTCGTCATCGAACCCAACAGGACTCCTTGTTGCATGTCGTCTAAAGTTTGCTGCTCTTTGATGCCGTGTCTCGGGGGCGGCTCTTCTCGATTTCTCCGGTTCGGCTGATGGAGCATCGATCAAACCCTGTCGTGTCGCCAGTAGCTGTATGTGCGATTGCTCGGACACACGGTCTTTGCCAGTTGTTCCTTGTTCACTGGTAATTTTGTAGTGTGTGATCAATTGTTTGGCCGCATGAATTGATTCTTGAGTGCTCGTTTTACAGTACTTTTCCTTACTGCCGATTACGATGAATTGTTCCTCGCTAAGGCAAAATTCGATAGTGTCGAAGATCTTGAGCAGTTGTAGCTGATACCGTAGTAACCAATCGGAAATCGGCACATTCGCGCTGAGCCGTTGTACGATACTGGAGAACTTTTCCAAAGAATCCCCTAGCAAACGAAGATAGTCGACGGAATCGAGCTGCAGCGGGTTAGTTGTCAGCTTTTCGATAACTTGCTCGAATGTGGTTAGCAACATACTGTCTTTGTCTGCCAGCGTTTGACTAGCGGAATACTGCACTCTAACTCGCGCAGTATCCTCTTTAAGCGTTTGCAAATGTTTTCTTATCAATTCGAACAGTTCTTTCTGTAACTCTAACTTGGTATATACGTCCAAGATAGATTTCAATTCCCTGTCTAGGTTCAGTAAGTGATGCTTTAGATCAGCAACAACGGAGGCTTCGCGTTCATTGCGCATTCTAGTCATGTGCTGTTGAGCAATAGTGGAAACTACGCGATACAACTGCCTTAAACAATGTCTCAAACTTGCAGAAGTGAATTGAATGTTTTGAGCGTCGGTAGAGGGCAGTTCTTTGACTAACTCGTGTATAGGGATAGCAAGTGAAAGTAATAGATTCGCGCAACTGCTCCAGTTGGGCTTATCAACAACTGCAAGTACGGAACCGTGCAACAATGTGAGAGTTTTACAAATTTGAATGAAGTAATGTTCAACTGTTTTTGAGGCGGATCCAA
The DNA here is from genome assembly GCF_943734745.1 of Anopheles darlingi. Classification (NCBI taxonomy): domain Eukaryota; kingdom Metazoa; phylum Arthropoda; class Insecta; order Diptera; family Culicidae; genus Anopheles; species Anopheles darlingi. Next base: position 9,164,527 of record NC_064874.1, on the reverse strand, counting down.
CATGGGATTTAACAATCAATCTAATGTACTCTAGGTCCTTCTGAAGAAGTTGCAGTTCGACGGTGGTTTTGTTCATCGCGATATCCGTCTCTGTTCGAGAGGATCTGTTCTGATAAATGCACTGTCTGATTTCATACAAAATAGATATTATAGACTTGAAGAAATTGATAGATTCATTGGCAATCTTTTCACCACCGCTTGCCTGAAACTGCTCAAAAGATTCGATAACTTGAAGGAAACAGTCTTCCAAAGAACTTATGCTTTCGGTAGAGTAAGATGTCAAATCGATTCTAGAAAGCCTACTTAGAGTATTTTCAATCAGGACCAACAGTTGAGTATGAAGCTTGAGGTTCTTTAAAGCTATTACATTAAACTCAACGCTTTTTATAACACTGACAAGTCGGCTTCGTATCTGTTGAGTAACAAACGTTCTCTTGATTTCCTGAAGAAGTTCGAGGAAAGATTCACATAAAACTGAATTTTGATTCAATGTGTACATGTTAGCTGATGATGTTTGTCGTGTGTTCAGCTTAATTGATTCATCATTGGATGCAAGTTCATTCAATGTATCTACTTTCAAACTCATATTATTGTTACTAGAAGACAAAGAGCTTGAAACACTTTGAACTTCGGTCTCTTGCACGTGTTGTTCTACTTTAAGATCTGTGCCTTCTAATGTTTGCTTCTTGGCTTGTTTCTCGGCTTTCTTTGTAGTTTCTGTAACGATTTTCTTTTCCAATTCCTTCTTATTGTCTTGTTTTCTATCTTTCTTTTCAGTTTCTTCTATTTTCATCTTGGCTTCTTCTTCAGCCTTTTTCTTTGCTGTTTCTTCAGCCTTTTTCTTGGCTTCCTCTTCTGCTTTCTGGTTGGCTTCTTCCTCTGCCTTCTTCTTGGCTTCCTTTTCTGCTTTCTTTTTGGTTTCCTCCTCCTCCTTTTTCTTTGCTTCCACTTCTGCTTTCTTCTTTGCTTCTTGCTCTGTTTTCTTTTTGGTTTCCTCTTCTGCTTTCTTTTTGGCTTCCTCCCCTGTCTTCTTCTTTGCTTCTTTTCCTGCTTTCTTTTTGGCTTCTTCCTGGACCTCCTTCTCTGCATTCTTCTTTGCTTCCTCTTCTGCTTTTTTCTTTGCTTCCTGTTCTTCTTTCTTTTTGGCTTCCTCTTCGGCCTTCTTCTTGGCATCCTCTTCTGCTTTCTTCTTTGCTTCTTTTTCTGCCTTTTCCTTTGTTTCCTGTTCTTCTTTCTTTTTAGCTTCCTCCTCGGCCTTCTTCTTGGCTTCCTTTTCTGCTTTCTTTTTGGCTTCTTCCTCGACCTTCTTCTTTGCTTCCTCTTCTGCTTTCTTCTTTGCTTCTTCTTCAGCCTTCTTCTTAGCTTCTTCTTCTGCTTTCTTTTTGGCTTCTTCCTCGACCTTCTTCTTGGCTTCCTTTTCTGCTTTATTTTTAACTTCTTCTTCTGCCTTCTTCTTGGCATCCTCTTCTGCTTTCTTCTTTGCTTCTTCCTCGGCCTTCTTTTTGGCTTCTTCGGCTGCTTTCGTTTTGGCTTCCTCCTCGGCCTTCTTCTTTGCTTCCTTTTCTGCTTTCTTCTTTGCTACTTCTTCTGCCTTTATCTTTGCTTCCTGTTCCTCTTTCTTCTTTGCTTCTTTTTCTGCTTTTTCCTTTGCTTCCTTTTCTTCTTTCCTTTTCAATTCTTCCTCCGCCTTCTTCTTTGCTTCCTTTTCCGCTTTCTTTTTGGCTTCCTCCTCGGCCATCTTCTTGGTTTCATCTTCTGCTTTCTTTTTGGCTTCCTCTTCGGCCTTCTTCTTTGCTTCTTCTTCTGCCTTTTTCTTTGCCTCCTCGTCTGCCTTCTTTTTGATTTCCTCTTCTTTCTTCTTTGCTTCTTCTTCGGCCTTCTTCTTTGCTTCCTCATCTGCTTTCTTCTTTGCTTCCTCCTCGGCCTTCTTCTTGGCTTCCTTTTCGGCTTTCTTTTTGGCTTCTTCCTCCTCCTTCTTCTTGGCATCCTCTTCTGCTTTCTTCTTTGCTTCCTCCTCGGCCTTCTTCTTGGCTTCCTCTTCTGCTTTCTTCTTTGCTTCTTCCTCGGCCTTCTTTTTGGCTTCTTCGGCTGCTTTCGTTTTGGCTTCCTCCTCGGCCTTCTTCTTGGCTTCCTCTTCGGCTTTCTTTTTGGATTCCTCTTCTGTCTTCTTCTTTGCTTCCTCTTTTGCTTTCTTCTTGGCTTCCTTTTCTGCTTTTTCCTTTGCTTCCTGTTCTTCTTTCTTTTTTGCTTCTTCCTCGGCCTCCTTCTTTGCTTCCTCTTCTGCTTTCTTCTTTGCTTCCTCATCGGCCTTCTTCTTGGCTTCCTCTTCTGCTTTCTTCTTTGCTTCTTCTTCGGCCTTCTTCTTTGCTTCCTCTTCTGCTTTCTTCTTTGCTTCCTCCTCGGCCTTCTTCTTGGCTTCTTCTTCTGCTTTCTTTTTGGCTTCTTCCTCCTCCTTCTTCTTGGCTTCCTCGTTTGCTTTCTTCTTGGCTTCTTTTTCTGCTTTTTCCTTTACTTCCTGTTCTTCTTTCTTTTTCACTTCTTCCTCGACCTTTTTCTTTGCTTCCTGTTCTTCTTTCTTTTTGGCTTCTTCCTTGGCCTTCTTCTTGGCTTCCTCTTCTGCTTTCTTCTTTGCTTCTTCTTCGGCCTTCTTCTTTGCTTCCTCTTCTGCTTTCTTCTTTGCTTCCTCCTCGGCCTTCTTCTTGGCTTCCTCTTCTGTTTTCTTTTTGGCTTCTTCCTCCTCCTTCTTCTTTGCTTCCTCTTTTGCTTTCTTCTTGGCTTCTTTTTCTGCTTTTTCCTTTGCTTCCTGTTCTTCCTTCTTTTTCACTTCTTCCTCGGCCTTTTTCTTTGCTTCCTGTTCTTCTTTCTTTTTGGCTTCTTCCTCGGCCTTCTTCTTGACTTCCTCTTCTGCTTTCTTCTTTGCTTCTTCTTCGGCCTTCTTCTTGACTTCCCCTTCTGCTTTCTTCTTTGCTTCCTCCTCGGTTTTCTTCTTGGCTTCCTTTTCTGCTTTATTTTTAGCTTCTTCTTCTGCCTTCTTCTTGGCATCCTCTTCTGCTTTCTTCTTTGCTTCTTCCTCGGCCTTCTTCTTTGCTTCCTCTTCTGCCTTCTTCTTTGCTTCTTCTTCGGCCTTCTTCTTTGCTTCTTCTTCTGCTTTCTTCTTTGCTTCCTCCTCGGCCTTCTTCTTGGCTTCCTCTTCTGCTTTCTTTTTGGCTTCTTCCTCCTCCTTCTTCTTGGCTTCCTCTTTTGCTTTCTTCTTGGCTTCTTTTTCTGCTTTTTCCTTTGCTTCCTGTTCTTCTTTCTTTTTTGCTTCTTCCTCGGCCTTCTTCTTGGCTTCCTCTTCTGCTTTCTTCTTTGCTTCTTCTTCGGCCTTCTTCTTTGCTTCCTCTTCTGATTTCTTCTTTGCTTCCTCCTCGGTCTTCTTCTTGGCTTCCTTTTCTGCTTTATTTTTAGCTTCTTCTTCTGCCTTGGCATCCTCTTCTGCTTTCTTCTTTGCTTCTTCCTCGGCCTTCTTTTTGGCTTCTTCGGCTGCTTTCGTTTTGGCTTCCTCCTCGGCCTTCTTCTTGGCTTCCTCTTCGGCTTTCTTTTTGGATTCCTCCTCTGTCTTCTTCTTTGCTTCCTCTTTTGCTTTCTTCTTGGCTTCCTTTTCTGCTTTTTCCTTTGCTTCCTGTTCTTCCTTCTTTTTCACTTCTTCCTCGGCCTTTTTCTTTGCTTCCTGTTCTTCTTTCTGTTTGGCTTCTTCCTCGGCCTTCTTCTTGGCTTCCTTTTCTGCTTTATTTTTGGCTTCTTCCTCGACCTTCTTCTTTGCTTCCTCTTCTGCCTTTTTCTTTGCTACTTCTTCTGCCTTTTTCTTTGCTTCCTGTTCTTCTTTCTTTTTGGATTCCTCTTCGACCTTCTTCTTGGCATCCTCTTCTGCTTTCCTCTTTGTTTCTACTTCTGCCTTTTTCTTTACTTCTTGTTCTTCTTTCGTTTTGGCTTCTTCCTCGGCCTTCTTTTTGACTTCTTCCTCGACCTTCTTCTTGGCTTCCTTTTCTGCTTTATTTTTGGCTTCTTCCTGGACCTTCATCTTTGCTTCTTCTTCTTGTTTCATAGCATCCCCCTCGATCTTCTTCATTTCTTTTAATTCTGCATTTATCTTCGCATCAACTTCTACCGTCCTATCAACAATTGCCTTAAATGATTGCTGAACATCTTCATTATTCTGCTTGTTTACTTGTACATCTACCAAATTGATTATCCTGCTTGTCTCATCCTCGGATTTAGCCAGCAACGCTTTTTCAACCCTTTTACTATTTATCTTTTCACTGCTACTGGACTCTCTATCCAGAGTTAATTTAGATTCATTATCAGCTATGTTGCTGGTATCTCGCTTAAAGTTGTCAACATCACAACCATCATTCCTTGCTTTTTGAATACATACGCGAATATCATGCTGAACGTGCGTCACCGACTCTAGAAGCTTGCCGTGCGTAATGCTTTCTTGGGCTCGCTCCAGTGAATGTTCCCTTTGAGCCTTTTCCAATGACTCGCACATTTGAATCAGACAATCCTCTACCACAGCTGTGGGTTGTACATGAGAAGTTTGTAGATCAATGTTCTTCAGAGTCTCGGTAACCTTAGCAATGGGCGAGGCAATGGCGTTCACAAGCTCAAAGCTCTCCATATGCAGAGGCTGGCCGATGAGCTCGTTGATCGTAGTTTCCAACGCAAACAAGGGCTTCGAAACTTCCTTCACCACAACATCCGACTTGATCAGCTGTTGTACATCGAATAAGGATTGTTTCAGTGATTCTAGCGCTCCTTGCTGCATCAAGACCGTCTTTTCTCTAGCATCCTTCTCCATCTGGATACATTCCCGAATATCATGCTGAACGTGCGTCACCGACTCTAAAAGCTTGCCGTGCGTAATGCTTTCTTGGGCTCGCTCCAGAGAATGTTCCCTTTGAGCCTTTTCCAATGACTCGCACATTTGAATCAGACAATCCTCTACCACAGCTGTGGGTTGTACATGAGAAGTTTGTAGATCAATGTTCTTCAGAGTCTCGGTAACCTTAGCAATGGGCGAGGCAATGGCGTTCACAAGCTCAAAGCTCTCCATATGCAGAGGCTGGCCGATGAGCTCGTTGATCGTAGTTTCCAACGCAAACAAGGGCTTCGAAACTTCCTTCACCACAACATCCGACTTGATCAGCTGTTGTACATCGGATAAGGATTGTTTCAGTGATTCTAGAGCTCCTTGCTGCATCAAGACCGTCTTTTCTCTAGCATCCTTCTCCATCTGGATACATTCCCGAATATCATGCTGAACGTGCGTCACCGATTCTAGAAGCTTGCCGTGCGTAATGCTTTCTTGGGCTCGCTCCAGTGAATGTTCCCTTTGAGCCTTTTCCAATGACTCGCACATTTGAATCAGACAATCCTCTACCACAGCTGTGGGTTGTACATGAGAAGTTTGTAGATCAATGTTCTTCAGAGTCTCGGTAACCTTAGCAATGGGCGAGGCAATGGCGTTCACAAGCTCAAAGCTCTCCATATGCAGAGGCTGGCCGATGAGCTCGTTGATCGTAGTTTCCAACGCAAACAAGGGCTTCGAAACTTCCTTCACCACAACATCCGACTTGATCAGCTGTTGTACATCGGATAAGGATTGTTTCAGTGATTCTAGAGCTCCTTGCTGCATCAAGACCGTCTTTTCTCTAGCATCCTTCTCCATCTGGATACATTCCCGAATATCATGCTGAACGTGCGTCACCGACTCTAGAAGCTTGCCGTGCGTAATGCTTTCTTGGGCTCGCTCCAGTGAATGTTCCGTTTGAGCCTTTTCCAATGACTCGCACATTTGAATCAGACAATCCTCTACGACAGCTGTGGGTTGTACATGAGAAGTTTGTAGATCAATGTTCTTCAAAGTCTCGGTAAACTTAGCAATGGGCGAGGCAATGGCGTTCACAAGCTCAAAGCTCTCCATATGCAGAGGCTGGCCGATGAGCTCGTTGATCGTAGTTTCCAACGCAAACAAGGGCTTCGAAACTTCCTTCACCACAACATCCGACTTGATCAGCTGTTGTACATCGGATAAGGATTGTTTCAGTGATTCTAGAGCTCCTTGCTGCATCAAGACCGTCTTTTCTCTAGCATCCTTCTCCATCTGGATACATTCCCGAATATCATGCTGAACGTGCGTCACCGACTCTAGAAGCTTGCCGTGCGTAATGCTTTCTTGGGCTCGCTCCAGTGAATGTTCCGTTTGAGCCTTTTCCAATGACTCGCACATTTGAATCAGACAATCCTCTACCACAGCTGTGGGTTGTACATGAGAAGTTTGTAGATCAATGTTCTTCAGAGTCTCGGTAACCTTAGCAATGGGCGAGGCAATGGCGTTCACAAGCTCAAAGCTCTCCATATGCAGAGGCTGGCCGATGAGCTCGTTGATCGTAGTTTCCAACGCAAACAAGGGCTTCGAAACTTCCTTCACCACAACATCCGACTTGATCAGCTGTTGTACATCGGATAAGGATTGTTTCAGTGATTCTAGAGCTCCTTGCTGCATCAAGACCGTCTTTTCTCTAGCATCCTTCTCCATCTGGATACATTCCCGAATATCATGCTGAACGTGCGTCACCGACTCTAGAAGCTTGCCGTGCGTAATGCTTTCTTGGGCTCGCTCCAGAGAATGTTCCGTTTGAGCCTTTTCCAATGACTCGCACATTTGAATCAGACAATCCTCTACCACAGCTGTGGGTTGTACATGAGAAGTTTGTAGATCAATGTTCTTCAGAGTCTCGGTAACCTTAGCAATGGGCGAGGCAATGGCGTTCACAAGCTCAAAGCTCTCCATATGCAGAGGCTGGCCGATGAGCTCGTTGATCGTAGTTTCCAACGCAAACAAGGGCTTCGAAACTTCCTTCACCACAACATCCGACTTGATCAGCTGTTGTACATCGGATAAGGATTGTTTCAGTGATTCTAGAGCTCCTTGCTGCATCAAGACCGTCTTTTCTCTAGCATCCTTCTCCATCTGGATACATTCCCGAATATCATGCTGAACGTGCGTCACCGACTCTAGAAGCTTGCCGTGCGTAATGCTTTCTTGGGCTCGCTCCAGAGAATGTTCCGTTTGAGCCTTTTCCAATGACTCGCACATTTGAATCAGACAATCCTCTACCACAGCTGTGGGTTGTACATGAGAAGTTTGTAGATCAATGTTCTTCAGAGTCTCGGTAACCTTAGCAATGGGCGAGGCAATGGCGTTCACAAGCTCAAAGCTCTCCATATGCAGAGGCTGACCGATGAGCTCGTTGATCGTAGTTTCCAACGCAAACAAGGGCTTCGAAACTTCCTTCACCACAACATCCGACTTGATCAGCTGTTGTACATCGGATAAGGATTGTTTCAGTGATTCTAGAGCTCCTTGCTGCATCAAGACCGTCTTTTCTCTAGCATCCTTCTCCATCTGGATACATTCCCGAATATCATGCTGAACGTGCGTCACCGACTCTAAAAGCTTGCCGTGCGTAATGCTTTCTTGGGCTCGCTCCAGAGAATGTTCCCTTTGAGCCTTTTCCAATGACTCGCACATTTGAATCAGACAATCCTCTACCACAGCTGTGGGTTGTACATGAGAAGTTTGTAGATCAATGTTCTTCAAAGTCTCGGTAACCTTAGCAATGGGCGAGGCAATGGCGTTCACAAGCTCAAAGCTCTCCATATGCAGAGGCTGGCCGATGAGCTCGTTGATCGTAGTTTCCAAAGCAAACAAGGGCTTCGAAACTTCCTTCACCACAACATCCGACTTGATCAGCTGTTGTACATCGGATAAGGATTGTTTCAGTGATTCTAGAGCTCCTTGCTGCATCAAGACCGTCTTTTCTCTAGCATCCTTCTCCATCTGGATACATTCCCGAATATCATGCTGAACGTGCGTCACCGACTCTAGAAGCTTGCCGTGCGTAATGCTTTCTTGGGCTCGCTCCAGAGAATGTTCCGTTTGAGCCTTTTCCAATGACTCGCACATTTGAATCAGACAATCCTCTACCACAGCTGTGGGTTGTACATGAGAAGTTTGTAGATCAATGTTCTTCAGAGTCTCGGTAACCTTAGCAATGGGCGAGGCAATGGCGTTCACAAGCTCAAAGCTCTCCATATGCAGAGGCTGGCCGATGAGCTCGTTGATCGTAGTTTCCAACGCAAACAAGGGCTTCGAAACTTCCTTCACCACAACATCCGACTTGATCAGCTGTTGTACATCGGATAAGGATTGTTTCAGTGATTCTAGAGCTCCTTGCTGCATCAAGACCGTCTTTTCTCTAGCATCCTTCTCCATCTGGATACATTCCCGAATATCATGCTGAACGTGCGTCACCGACTCTAGAAGCTTGCCGTGCGTAATGCTTTCTTGGGCTCGCTCCAGAGAATGTTCCCTTTGAGCCTTTTCCAATGACTCGCACATTTGAATCAGACAATCCTCTACCACAGCTGTGGGTTGTACATGAGAAGTTTGTAGATCAATGTTCTTCAGAGTCTCGGTAACCTTAGCAATGGGCGAGGCAATGGCGTTCACAAGCTCAAAGCTCTCCATATGCAGAGGCTGGCCGATGAGCTCGTTGATCGTAGTTTCCAACGCAAACAAGGGCTTCGAAACTTCCTTCACCACAACATCCGACTTGATCAGCTGTTGTACATCGGATAAGGATTGTTTCAGTGATTCTAGAGCTCCTTGCTGCATCAAGACCGTCTTTTCTCTAGCATCCTTCTCCATCTGGATACATTCCCGAATATCATGCTGAACGTGCGTCACCGACTCTAGAAGCTTGCCGTGCGTAATGCTTTCTTGGGCTCGCTCCAGTGAATGTTCCGTTTGAGCCTTTTCCAATGACTCGCACATTTGAATCAGACAATCCTCTACCACAGCTGTGGGTTGTACATGAGAAGTTTGTAGATCAATGTTCTTCAGAGTCTCGGTAACCTTAGCAATGGGCGAGGCAATGGCGTTCACAAGCTCAAAGCTCTCCATATGCAGAGGCTGGCCGATGAGCTCGTTGATCGTAGTTTCCAACGCAAACAAGGGCTTCGAAACTTCCTTCACCACAACATCCGACTTGATCAGCTGTTGTACATCGGATAAGGATTGTTTCAGTGATTCTAGAGCTCCTTGCTGCATCAAGACCGTCTTTTCTCTAGCATCCTTCTCCATCTGGATACATTCCCGAATATCATGCTGAACGTGCGTCACCGATTCTAGAAGCTTGCCGTGCGTAATGCTTTCTTGGGCTCGCTCCAGAGAATGTTCCCTTTGAGCCTTTTCCAATGACTCGCACATTTGAATCAGACAATCCTCTACCACAGCTGTGGGTTGTACATGAGAAGTTTGTAGATCAATGTTCTTCAGAGTCTCGGTAACCTTAGCAATGGGCGAGGCAATGGCGTTCACAAGCTCAAAGCTCTCCATATGCAGAGGCTGGCCGATGAGCTCGTTGATCGTAGTTTCCAACGCAAACAAGGGCTTCGAAACTTCCTTCACCACAACATCCGACTTGATCAGCTGTTGTACATCGGATAAGGATTGTTTCAGTGATTCTAGAGCTCCTTGCTGCATCAAGACCGTCTTTTCTCTAGCATCCTTCTCCATCTGGATACATTCCCGAATATCATGCTGAACGTGCGTCACCGACTCTAGAAGCTTGCCGTGCGTAATGCTTTCTTGGGCTCGCTCCAGTGAATGTTCCGTTTGAGCCTTTTCCAATGACTCGCACATTTGAATCAGACAATCCTCTACCACAGCTGTGGGTTGTACATGAGAAGTTTGTAGATCAATGTTCTTCAGAGTCTCGGTAACCTTAGCAATGGGCGAGGCAATGGCGTTCACAAGCTCAAAGCTCTCCATATGCAGAGGCTGGCCGATGAGCTCGTTGATCGTAGTTTCCAACGCAAACAAGGGCTTCGAAACTTCCTTCACCACAACATCCGACTTGATCAGCTGTTGTACATCGGATAAGGATTGTTTCAGTGATTCTAGAGCTCCTTGCTGCATCAAGACCGTCTTTTCTCTAGCATCCTTCTCCATCTGGATACATTCCCGAATATCATGCTGAACGTGCGTCACCGATTCTAGAAGCTTGCCGTGCGTAATGCTTTCTTGGGCTCGCTCCAGAGAATGTTCCCTTTGAGCCTTTTCCAATGACTCGCACATTTGAATCAGACAATCCTCTACCACAGCTGTGGGTTGTACATGAGAAGTTTGTAGATCAATGTTCTTCAGAGTC
>NC_064874.1:9119271-9136771 GCF_943734745.1 Anopheles darlingi | reverse complement strand
TGACGAACGAGAGTAACCTTTCGCGGCTCGTTGCGAAAGCGGTCCGCGATTTGGGCGAGTTCGATGGCTCGACGCAAAAGTCGATCGAAAACTACGTTCAGCAGACGAACAACCTGCACATCACACCGGACACCGATTACCGCAGCGTGATCCGCAACTCGCTGCGCATAGCGCTCAGCGAGCAGACGGTGCTGCAGGAGGGCCGGCTCTACAAACCCGGACCCATCTTCAAGCCACAAACCAAACGCAAATCGACCTCACCGAAGAAACGGGGCTCCAAGCACCAGCTGGATGTAAGTGAAGTAAACACGACCACTGATAGGTCACAGGACTTACGGTAACTATCTAATCATTCTCTTCCTTGTTTTAGCGTTCGGTAGACGGAAGTGCATGTTTTGTGTGCCAGGAGGGGGACGGTAATGGGTCCGACGATGAAAGTTCAGAACCGTTGACGACCTGCAACGGGTGTGGCGTCGGATTGCACGACAGCTGCTCGACCAGCCACTGTCCGTCCGGTGGATCGAGGCATCCAACGGCCGTTCGATTGTCGCGCCTGGTGGAGAAGGGCAACGTGTGGAGCTGTGAAGAGTGCAAGTCGTGCGATGCGTGCGGTGACACGAGCCAGGACGAGGATGAAGATGAAACGCTCAAGGGTTCCTGGCTGCTCGACTGCTGGAGCTGCAAGAAATATTTTCACCTTTCCTGCCTCAACCCGCCACTAATGGACACGAAAAAACCGAAAGCTCCCTGGAGGTAAGCCGTAACAGCGTACACGGCTTAGAGCCTAGCGGACACTAACACGAAACGTTCTGTCTGTGTGTTCTACCCCTAGATGCTCCGATTGTCTAAGCCATTCAAAGGACAGTGATCGCAAGTCTAGCGTCATGCGGCCTATTACTAGTGAGAAGAAGCGCAAAAGGTAGGAATTACGTGCAAGCAAAAGAGGTATTGGATGATTGTAACGACGGTTTTCTTGTTTGCCGTTTTTGACAGATTGCTCACAGGAGACAACGAATCGAAGGGGGGAAGTGCGGATAGTACAGCTTTACCGGTACCTTACAAGCATCCTTATGATTCCCCTAGCGAGGATGCAATGGGTATGTACTAGAGAAAGAAATGGAGAGTGGATCTCTCTTCTTGGGCTAGCACTGTTATTTATCCGCAAATTATCATTATCGCTTCAGAGAAACAAACTCTACCGGATGGTGTGACGCCACAGGATGTTGAGCTGTACAAACACGTCCGAGAGCAGTCGACCAAGATCGTAGTAGGCGTATCGCGATCGTCAGGCAAAGCTCACGGTAGCAGTGGCGATGCTAATAGGGCAAGACACTTTTCACCCGATCGTCATCACACCCAGCAACAGCATGCTGCGATGGCAGCGAACAGCAACAGCAGCATATTGCAGCATTCCCCTTCGAAGCTGATGGCAGCGCAGGACCGTTGCCCGGCAGCGATCGAGTTCGGGAAGTACGAAATTGAGACCTGGTACTCGAGCCCATTTCCCCAGGAGTACGCACGGTAAGCCTGTCGAACGTAAACCGAACAAAGAACCTCTCAGCTGACGCACATTCTTTTCCTTCTGTCACTCCAGACTACCGAAGCTATTTCTCTGCGAATTCTGTCTCAAGTACACCAAAAGCAAGGCTGTGCTGCAGCGACATCAGGATAAGTGTTCGTGGCGTAATCCACCGGGAACGGAGATTTACCGGCACGACGGTGTGTCGGTGTTTGAGGTGGACGGCAATGCGAACAAAATCTATTGCCAGAACCTGTGCCTCCTGGCGAAGCTGTTCCTTGACCATAAAACGCTGTACTACGATGTGGAACCGTTCCTGTTCTACGTGCTCACGCGATACGATCGTAAGGGCTACCATCTGGTGGGTTACTTCTCGAAGGAGAAACACTGCCAGCAAAAGTACAATGTATCGTGCATCATGACGATGCCACAGTATCAACGCCAGGGCTATGGACGTTTCCTGATCGACTTCAGCTATCTTTTGAGCCGGGAAGAGGGCCAACCGGGCACACCGGAGAAGCCGCTGTCCGATCTCGGTCGAGTATCATACTACGCGTACTGGAAGTCGACCGTCTTGAACTTCCTTCAGGACCATCGGCCCGGCATACAGGGTGGCAGAAATGCGTTTTCACTGAAACAGATTTCGCAAGAGACGGGCATGGTCATTCCGGACATTGTGCTTGCGCTCCAGCTGCTTTCCTTCATCAAGTATCGCAAGATTGACCGTGGCGGTGGCTTCAAGATGTACCAGCCTCTCATCTGCATCGACTGGCGGCTGGTGGACAAGCAACACGAGCGTATGGTGCGCGCAAGGATGCGATTACGTATCGAGAAGGAGTGCCTTCGCTGGACGCCACTGTTCCTGAACTCGTGCGCATCCTATTCCGAGCTGGAAGCTGCCGGGGCGTTCGATATCAGCGGAATAGAAACAATCGCTAAGGTGGATGAAGAAGATGTTACGACTAAGCAGGAAGAATCAGACCACGAAACAAGCCACCTAGTAACGGTTCCAGAAGATGAGCAGGAAGCCACATCCGCCCCGCCCCAGCAACAGCGTGAACTAGGGAAGCGAAAACGACGAGAGAAAGGCGTCGGAAGCTCAGTGAGCGCACATGATGATACCGTAGCAGCACCGGTCAGCACCAGCGTGAGTCATGCGACACGCAGTAAAACGCCGCTAGAAGAAGATAATTCTGATGGCGATGAATCGCCAGCTGATGTGGTTGACGTTCGTGGTGCATCATCTGTAGCATCTGGTCGCAAACGGATACGTGGTGCGGATAAGGAATCAATCACCAAACGTACGAGTTCTGGTGGGGGAAACACCTTCGAGCGACTACGGAAACGACGGCGGCTCGATTCGGATGAAAACATGGAGGACAAATCCAGCAGTAGTTACACACCAAAAGAAGAGCCCTCACCAGTGTCCGGTCGTAGTAGTGCTTTACGAAGAAAACGGATGAACCTGCGCCTCTCGGATTCAGAGCAAGAAGGCACGGACAAGAGAGTTCATCCCAGAGGCAACAACCGATCAGTAGATCAGCAAACTACAGGCAACATGGTGATCGATGAGCAGGAACAGGAGCAGTGTAGTCGTTATGATGCTTCTGAGTCCGCTAGGCTAAAGCCCGATGTTGACAGTAATAGCCCCACTGTTGTAGCGGGAAAACGTGCCCTCGGAATGCGCAACTCGAAGCGACTGGCAAGTGCGAGTAGTCCGGCAAATCGTGCCGAAACGCCGGAACCGTCTTCCTCCTCCTCGACGTCGGCACCTCCTGTAGGGCTGGTGATGGTGGAGGATAAGGTGAAACCTTCTCGCGGTTCAACGACAGGCACGCTGAGACAGAAGCAACAACACATGGCGATGGGGATAGAAGCAGCAACATCTGCTCAATCCACAGCAGCTTCCGTCGCGGCTGCTGTTGCTTCATCGAAATCTCCATCATCATCGCCTGGCAAAAGGAGCTCCCACTCTGTCTGTGCCTCTCCTCCGGCTAACAATATCGGCAAAGGACGGCATAAAGTAGGACCTGCTACAATCGCAGCTGCAGCGCGTAATAAGAAACGATCAAGCAAGAAACCATCACATGCTGGTATGGTTGGAGATGCGACTGAAAGTTCGTCGGGCGAAGCGGACGATGAGGAAGAGGAGGAAGAGATGCGACGACCTGCGCTTGCGGCCGCCATGGGTACCACCGCCCCTATCGCTACAACCCCTGCTGTAGTTATGAAAAAATCACCCAGCAAATCATCGAGTGGCACTGCTAATGCCACAACAGCATCCAAAAGCTCTGCACGGCTTCGCGACCAATCGGTAAGCCCGGATGGCAAGCGAGGCGATACCGGCGCTGTTACTAAACGGTCAAAACCACACGATGCTGCTACACCTAACACGAACAGTAGTGCAACTGGCAGTAAATCTGTTGCTGCGATAAATCCGATGAACGATGAGAATCGAGAACCATCGAGTGAATGTGCATCTGATTCATTGTTGCATGCTGAGAGCCATAGCGATTCGATGGTAAATGATAGCAACGTAGTATCATCGAGAGAGATATCGCGTATGGTAACGGATCGCTCGCCACCACGTAAACGATCGTCACCGGAAACCAGCCATTCTGTTATAAGTCGAACATCGGTTGCATCGGAAGCCACAAACAACCAAACGCTGGTGCCACAGACTCATAGAAGTGAAGACATTATTAAAACGAGTCCCAGTAAGAATGACAAAACGGTGGACAGCGTCATTCTGCAAGCACCGCCAACGGCAACCACAAACGTTGTGAACCGTGATGAAAAACAACAGCAGACGATGGATAATGCATCAGGGATAACGACCGTTGCTACCACCAGCCAATCACAGTCAACACAGAGTGCTGTCGAGATCCAGAAGCCTATGGTTACACCCGATAGTGGCCATCAGACGACGCTCGGCAACGACGTCCATGGTTCTACAACCAGTGTCATCAGCGAAACATTAGTGAATGGAGTTGGCATCAATGAGAAGATCTCGGTGATAACGGAATCAAAAAACTGCCTAGCCAGTAGCACGGTTCGCAATCAAGCATCTAGTGGTGAGTCTATAAAACGCCAGTGTGATGAAAATGATACACCGTTCGAGAAATCCTTGGATAGTGGTCCTACGAAGGATACCGGTAGCGCGGAAATCTTGAATCAAACCGAGCATCAAACTGTGAGTGTGACCGCGGCGACGCCTGAAAGTAAGGAACGGACTGTGAGAAGCGTTGTGTCTTCTGATGGTAGTGATAGCGGCATACCTGGTGGCACAGGAACGGCTAGCAACAACACGGTCAGCGTTTTGAAGAGCAATGAGAACTACGATAAACATCACCATCACAAAGAAGACAATCGTCGGCCGAAGGTGATCGTCGATGTGCCATCTTCGACGCCAGCAGCTACGGTTGGTGGGACGAAGGACGAAGCTCAGAAGGCAGACGGGAGTACGGGTGCCGTTGCAGTCGAACCGGATGCTACAGTCACTCCAAATGATTCAAAACATTCAACCAAAAGCAGTAACGGTGAGCTGGGAATCATTCAACAGACGATGCAGCAACAACCGTCGTATCTGTCACAGCAACCAGTGCATCAATCGGTTAGTACTGGCGGTACTAGTAGCGTCACTAGCTCGAACGGAGGAGTGCATGAGATGGCGATGCATAAGAAGAAGTTTATGAAAACGATGGAAAGTGCCAACGAATCGGGTACGACGCCCAGCATTGCCACAAACAGTTCAACGACGAAGGTAGCAGCGTTGGATACATTCCAGACTACGGTTCCACCGGTGCCGAGTGCGGTCGATCAATCGGTGTCGGATCCTATGTCGGTGATTAAACAAAATGATGTTGCCTCTGGCAGCTCGGCAACGGCACAACCGACAACGCAGCAATCTCAAATGCAGCAGGTGATTGAGAGTGTCGTTGCCGGGAACGATACGAATGCAAAGGAACCGTACATCCTTTCAGCAGCAGCGCATTCGGTTCCTGTCTCCACCGCCATGGACACTGGTAAAGTGAATGTGGACGCCAAGAAGGAAAAATTAACAAACAGTAGCAGTGGCTCGAGTAATCCGACGTCTAAGGTATCAAAAAACGATTCATCGATCGGTATGCCTGAAAGCCGGCAGTCGGTGAAAGCGCAAACCCTAGCTGGAGGAGCTACCGCCGGAAACGGGTGTGCGGCGATTACCTCAACTTCGATGGCTGTCGTGACCAGTGCTGCATCCGTCATGTCGACTGACACATTGAATAGTAATCTCTACGGTGAGGTGCAAACCATTCCAACAAAGCGTGGCAAGGAGCGGACGAACAATAGCGCCCATGCCGGTGCAACAGTTGCAAACAATAGTGCTATGAGCCAGCACGAAGAAAGTGCCCCGCCTGTAACCAAAACCGGACGAGGATCTTCGTCCTCCAGTAGCGAACAACAGCAGTCGTCGAAACGATCGGCTTCGTCGACAGCAGCGAACAACGTCGCAGCTGCTACAAAGAATGACGGTGTATCGCCATCAACGTCAGTGGCTACTATGACTTCATCTTCGTCGAATGCTTCGATCAAGCGACCGGATACTGCTCGACGGGAGGCGATCAAGAATGTCTCGTCGGCATCAGTCTCAGCACCGGGATACGGGGGTAATGGAGGACCTCAATTAGCGAGCGGAACTACGACAACCAATACCATGAACCACTGCAAGGTGGCTCCCGACCAGCAGTATCTCATGACCTCCTCCAAAGTAGGCAATATTGGATTGATGGATGGTAACGGAGGTGGCGGTGCCACTGCGATTAACACTAATGGTGGTCCTATGCCGCCGAGCATGATGGGAACCATGGGCAGCACGATAGCTAGTGGTGGTGGTGGCGGTATGATGATGCACGGAACCGCTGGAATGGGAGGTGCGGTTGGAACACCGAAAGGTTCAAACTCAAGCTCTTCCGGTAGCGACTATGGTAATACGTTGATGGGCATGAACACAGCCACCAATGTTCCCTGTCGCCCTGACAAACAGCCAGCATCTAAGCATTCGGCAGCAGCTACAGTTACCGCTTCGATGCACGATCCCAAAACGACGATTGACCTGAACAAGGTAACGTCGCAGTTCCCGAGCATTAATCAACTGCCAAGCTATACGACGTCACAGTACTGGCAGATCGATCCTTACTATCACCAAGGGTATAACCTGTCCCACCTAGACACGGGCAACCAGAAATCACCGAACAAGTTCCATCTCGAACATCTTGCTACGAGCATGGCATACGGTAGCTTCCCTTCGAACCTTTACTCAACCTTTCAGCACCAGGAACAACAGTATCAACAGCAGGTCGCTCAGGCTCCGACGCCGACTCCTCCAACGTATCACACGAAAGAGCGTGGTTCAAACGTGAAGGCCGATCGGAAGGATGGCACGACGACCGCAAAACATGGCAAATCGAAATCATCCAGCGTTGCAAACGCGTCGACCGGTGCGGACGACGGTACCAGCAAGTACAAGGTCAGCAATCCGCCAACCGAAGTGCATCATCTTGCATCGCATTCCGCACAGCATCAGCATCAACAGCAGCAGCAACAACAGCAACAACAGCAGCAACAGCAGCAACAACAGCAGCAGCAGCAACAACAGCAGCAGCAGCAGCAGCAACAACAGGTGCAGCAGCAGCAGCAGCAGCAACAGCAACAGCAATTACAGCAACAGCAACAACATCAACAACAACTCTGTCCTTCACCATACGATGCTGGATTGATGTGCTCAAAGGGTATAAGTACTGCAAATCAGTATCATCATTTGGCTCCGGGCCAATTAGTGCAACATCCACAGCAACATCCTCCACAGCAACATCACCCTCAGCATCATCAGCATCAGCAACATCAGCAACATCAACACGCACAACAGCAACATCAACAACAACAGCAGCATCAGCAACAACAAACACATCCGCATCAACACCCTCAGCATCAACAGCAGCAGCAACAGCACAAATCGATCCAGAAGGGTCAGAAGAATGATCCTTCTTCGAACAAGCTCAATGATTCTTCGTGCATGGTGGCAGCTACCAAACAGCAGCAGGGAGCAACCGCTACCGAGCCCTCGGCATGCCATGGTGGAACGGTTCAGCAACAGCAGAACCTTCATTTGATGAAAGGCGCCTTTCCGGTAGCAACCGATCCAGATCTCCATTCAGATAACAGTGCCACCGGTGGCAATACGGTGGCAGCTGATATGAAGACAACAGCAATCGGCGGCGCAGGTGGAACACCAAATGATGTCCATTCCCTCGGCGTGTATACCCCAGAATCGACCAGTAACTCGGTCCAGAGTCTGCATCAGTACGGTCAGTGTGATATAGACGTCAGTCAATTGGGCCTGGAATCGCCGGCCAGCATCTCGAGCGATATGACGTCACAGAATTCAGCTGACGCTATTAGACCACCGAGTGTCGTATCACAGCATGTCGGACCTTACTCGGACTGTTCAGTACACCAGCAGCAGCAGCAGCAACAGCACCAACAGCAACATCAAACACAGATGCATATGAGTATGCACACGCACGTACCGGAAACAAGTCCTCAGCATCCAGCACAGCAGCAGCAACAGCAACAGATGACCATAATTGCTAACAATGCTGGAGCCGGTGCTGGTGGCGGTGGTGGCAACAATGGCAACAGGGGCAAACAACACCCTGCCCATTTGGCGCAGCAGCAGCAACAGCAGATACAACATGCGGGTGCCAGTGGTGGTCGAGGAGCAGGATCGCAAAGATCCTCTACTCCGAAGGTATCTCGCAACACGCCAACACCAGGTGGCAGTCAACAGCAGCGACATCAAAGCCGCACAACACCGCCAGTCGTAAGTAACGTCATTCAACCGATCGTAAGTCCTGGTCATCATCAACAGCATCAACAGCAACAGCAGCAGCAGCAGGCGGCCATGCAAGCAGCCAGTATGAACCAGCAGCAGCAGCAGCAGCAACAACAGCAGCAACAGCAGCAGCTGGCCCTGCAGCAACAAATGCATCAATCGTATGGGCAATCGCTGAACCACCAGGCACATTCACAGAACATGCATCAAGCGGCAGTTGCAGCGGCGGCAGCTGCATCAGGGGGCGGCGGTGGTTACCTTGGGCCACAGCTTGGCCTAGCTGGGCAGGGACCACCATACCATCCTCAGTCACCGACCTCGTACGGTAGCGTGATACAACATCGGATGTCGAACAATCATACACCGGCCAGCCTGCATAGCCCGCATCAGCGGTTGGGAGCCTCACCCGTGTCGTCCTGTGCCGTATCATCGGGCAACAATTTCTACGTCCAACAGCAGCAACAATCCAGTGTCTCGCATTCCGGTTCGCATACACCAATCCCACAGGCTCCGACGCCGGCACCAACGCCTACTCCAACTCCGACCCCTCACCTCGAGCCACAGTCATGCCAGGGTGCTGGGGCCGGTCAGTTGCAACAGCAGCAGCAACAAGGATCTCTGTCATGTCTTTCGAAACTACAGCAACTGACCACTAACGTTGATATCTGTAATTCACCCGTCACACCACCACCGTCCGCTCACCACGCTCCACATCCACATGGTCCCGGTGGAGCAGCAGCCGGCGGGCCAGCGGGTGGGGGTCCAACGGGAGGAGGACCCGGACCCGGTGCCAATAACATGGTCGCACAAAACGTGGCACGCAACATCTCTACGCCACCGATGCACTCGGCTCAAATGTCCACCATTAATTATCACAAATACTATACGAGCAACATGAACGTACCACCGACGATTGCAGCGCAAAATGCGGCGGCTGCCGCTGCTGCGGCCGGTGCAGCGCGTCGAAATGCTTCCAGTGCCCAGATACAACACATGGCCGCTGCCGCTGCCGCCAATACGTCCAGTCGCGTCAGTCCGAACGTAGCGATCAGTACGAATCTGATGTCACCGTATGGTTCCCTGAATGGGTACCGCATGACAGCTGCGCAATCGACCGGTACCGGTGGCTACATTGGCAGTCCGGCGGCTGGATTCATACAAAACCCCGCGCAGCTCGGTCCAGCCGTGCAGATGATGAACATGCAGTCCCAGTACCAGGATCCGAGTGCCATTCAGCGGGCTCAGCAGAACTCCATGTACTCTTCGTACTCGGCCTATCTGCCCGCCATGAGACGCTAGTCTAATGACGACAACGACGGTGAGGACGACGGTGAGCCTCGCATCCGAGAGGAACTGTGCAGGCGAGGACGATTTTCTCATATGAAAACCGCAAACCGTATAAAAATAGTAGCTAGCAAGATAAAAAGAAGTTGGTTCAGCGAACCTCACTCTTCAATCACAATCGCGCTCATTGGCATCATTGAGAACTCCTGTGTATTGAAAGCTCGATTTTGTTTACAGAACTTTGGGATAGAATGCAAGAAAGATGGTATTGCGATGATTGCAAAACTACTGATAAAGAAGTCTATGAGAAAATTTGAGGCACCGTGCGTAAAAGGCAATCGGATTGCGTTCCCTGGTTGGGACGGTTGGACGTTTGCACGTTGAAACGTTTTTTAAATCTTTTTACATTTCATTTTATTTAATTTTTGCAATGACACCAAGGATACATACACACAGGCTCTGAACTGAACTGTAAGGTTTTCGTTTGCGTTTTTTATTGCTTAAAAATATCATCAACACTAAACATAGTCTTTTGCTAAGCCAGTCAGTATATTCTAATCCATACACACCATCTTGTTTAGGGGTTGATTGTAGCAACAGTGATCAGGTCCGGCTTTTAATACATTTAGACACAGGAAAGGATTTGTTATAGAAACAGGCGTGGCGTCCCTAGGATTTTAAGAAACCCAGATTTTATGCAGTACCGGCGATAAGCAGGAGTGCCTCTGGCAGCGATTGCACTTGAAGAAGCTGGATCCGTGATGAATGAAGCGACGTGCGTATGAAGCTCGCCCGAACTCATCCAGACGGCAGATATGATTCTGTATCGCAGTCACTTCTGTTCACGATTGCGATCATTCCGCAGTGGTGGTGTCCTTCTGCCAGCGATCGATGGTCATCGTTTAGGTGACGCTGTTTAACGTAAGATACCTAAGGTAATGTCTGTGTACAAAGGTAAATGCAGGGGTGAAACAAAATGGTAAAACATACAGTAGTAAAAACAGGATAATCAAAACGCTCCGCTTGTAATTATAAACGTGTAGTTTGTCACTAGGCCGAACCTTGAACTCAAAACCGCGAAACGAACTGCGGGGACAGGTTGATTCGTTCGGGATTTCTGTTATCTCTTTGCATCCTGAGCACAATCCAAACGGTGCGTGCAGTTATTTTAATCGAATATTAAAGGTGGAGGCACATGCCTTTGATCTTTTTCAAACGGTTCATCCGACAAAGAAGAAGGGAAATGGCAAACTACTTAACACAAAGACACATCTAGCGGACGTAGTATGGCGTACGTTCGGCCGGACTGGAGACGGCGTGTGTTCCTAATCGCGTTTATTGCCTGATCGCGAATCAGGGTTTCTCGCCTAGCGTGGTAGAGAACATGCTCTATATTTGTTCTTAACAGCAGCAACAGCAGCAGCAGCCATCGCGCTTTATATTTAATTCGTTTATAGGTAATTATGGGCCCACCCTAGCTGGGACATTATTCGGGTGGTGTAGGAGGTGATACAGTTTTAAGTCATTGAATACAAACTGCATTAAGAACAAATGACGCGTTGAAAAAGAGTAAGAAAAGGTGAAAGTGGATGGAGACGGTGAAAATCCCTATAGATCACCGAATTGTACACATATGTTGTTTCACAAGAAGGTAATAAACAAAAATCATACGAGTATTTAAAACAATTCGATTGATTTTTTTTGTTATAATATTTAACTGCGGCGCTCATTGAGGCAATAGTTATCCAATAACATGGTTAGCCATTTAGTAACATAGGAATTAACGCCTCTCGTCATTGATACATATCACAACGGAGAGATAAGTGTCGCAACGGACACTAAAATAGTATTATTGAAAATTGAAAAGGTATGTAACTTTTACGGAATTATTATTGAGAGAGAAGTCGCAATGTTCTATTGCTTTACATTTTTATATCCACTGTACTGAATCAACCAACAATTTTGTGAAATGCTGCAGATAAAGAAGACATCAATGAATACCTTTTACAAGTCTGTTCGCAGAGACAAAAGTGAAACAGATCAAGTGCGAATCGATGTCACTAGCGCCGGTGCATGAAACTCGCATGGCTTAGGTGAAATGGACATATCATGAGAATTACAAATTACGACGAATTCTGGTTTTTTAGGTCTTGAGGATGGCCGGAGAGTAGTTGGCATGCTCAAATTGAAAAGGTATTTGTGTATCTACATTGATCCCAAAATCGCTGAGCATCGAAGCAAGCCAAACAAGTGTATCAAGGATACTCCAAAATCAGAGTAGATTTCTTCCGAACTACCATTTATTTCGAATTTCTCGTCTCCTTCGTGTACTTTCACTTTTCATCATCCGATGGCAGATGTTCCTCTGCCGTCAGGGTTTTGTCATCGGTCCATTGCACTTGCATGGGCAATAGATCACCCCAGCGGCTAGCCTTTGCACACCGATGAATCGTCCTGCAAACGCGAGGAAGCAGAGAAATAATAATTTATCCATCCCAACCAACCGGCAACAGGGGGTCGTACTTACTGGCCATGCTTTGTCGTGGTGAAGGTTGCATCGTGTAGCTTCCCATCGGCGGCACACACGTGACAGACACAATGCCTGGAGCGCACAGCCGTCGGCCGTACCAACCGTGGAAAGCCCTGCGCACTGTCCGGAGGGTTTTTCCGGTAAACCAAGTACGAGTAGAGTATAGTGCCGAACTGTTTCCCATCCGATGATGGAAAGCTGCGTGTGTAGGTTGCCTCAAAGTTACATGGTGTTCCGTCATCTAGAACAACTCGTGGACATACGGAACTGTGCGGACACTGTGATGAGAGGGAAAAGAGCTCTATGTATTAATGTGTGGTTCGTTTAGCCTAGCCATGCCTTGGCCTTGCGAAACCTTACCGGTGCAAACAGATGAGCATCACTCGTCTGATGCGCGCGACGAATATGGTTGCGGATGCCATCGAGCAACCGGAAGCCCGCATTCGTTCCTTGCTCGACAAAGATGAGATAGCGATCGAAGGTAGCGTACAGCTGATCGACCAATTCATATAGTTTTCTTCGAGATGGCTGATCGAACAGGCTGAAAGCGCTCATCACGATGTCGTACTTCCGATCGGGGCTAGCCGGAAGAAACTGTCGGTAGAACACGTTCCGCAACATCATGGCCCGATTAGGATCACCCTGGCGAAGCATCAGCTCGGCCAGATCGTTCATGTGGCGCGATTTATCAACGGACAGTATCTCAAACAGATGCTCTCGCCAAATCTGTGCCGCCGCCCAGGTGCCCGTACCCACGCCGGCTCCAAAGTCGAGAAAGCTGCGCGGCCTCAGGTCTGGATCTCGCTGGTTAATCTCCGTGAAAATACGCTGCAATACTGCATATTCCGCATCGGCACGGCCAACTAGCTGTGTCAGGCAGCTGTACTCATCGTGCATATCGAAGACGGATGATTGCTGCCGTCGTGCACTGCTCGGAACACGTTGCTCGCCCGCTGGAAGTTTGCCTCGGTTGGCCGGAGCATCGGTCGGCAGCCAGTGGCGGGAGCGTATGCAGTTTGATAGTCGCTGTCCATCGGTGATAAGGCTTTTGAGTGGATAATCTTTGGAACACTTCAAAATCGCTTCGTGAATCTCGGACGGTAAGGCCGTGTTGTTGCACCTGATCCGGCCGCGGTGTTTGCGTGGTTTTAGTCCCTCTTCACTGACGGCCTGTGCCGTGATACCGTCGAGGTCACATTTGATTTTGGTCGTGTACTGCACCTGGCTCAGTATGAGCGGTAGCTGGTTGCACAGGGGGTTCAACAGTCGTTCACAGCGGGTCCGTAGAGACCCCAAGATGTACCCCATTTTACGGCCAGAACCGGCGGCGGAACACGGATATTTTTGTTTACGTTTTCGGCGGCTGTCACTTGAGTTCAGGGCTCTGCGCCGTTCAATTTTTCAAAAAAATTAACCCTTTTCGTTGGCAGTTACTACTTGGAACTGGTTCTTGTTTTCGGACAAGAAATCAACTAAAGACTGGTTCTATTCATATCCAGGGAGCCATTTTTAAGTCAACTCATCGATATGCACGAGAAAATAATTTATTCTACAGAACTACCGTGGAATTAGATTAGTTTGAGGGAAAGGAACCGGGGGCTGAACCTCTTTTCATACAACCGCTTCATCGTAGTCCTCGATATCGTCCCCGGAGTCGATCTCTGCCTCGAGCGAAGGATTCACTGAACCACCGATCGTCTCGCCTGGCTTCATGAACTTCACTCCCTTATCACCTATCCGTAGACAGTTGAAGGAGCTGTAACGAGAATCACGTGTGTGAGTCTTATGGTCAGTAATGGTAGCAACGAGGTCCTTGAGCGTACCGCGAGAACAGTTCATATCCCTCGAAATTGCCATTCATTTCCATACACATGTGCATGTTCCGACCGACGAAGTAGACATCGTAGATGTTGGCGCACACCTCGATGAAATCGAACCGTGGTGGATGCACACAGATCGGCGCCGGATTTTTGCCACTGATCCGGCGCTTCGTCATCACGCGGTTGTTGAAGATCATGCGAAACTCAAACGCAAAGTCTTCCGGAATGTAGGTGATGTTGGCGCATCCGTTCATGCTGAACATGCCTGGCATTGTGAGGGGAGCACACAGGACACAGAAGGATAACGGTTTAATTCAGCAGTAGCATGGGAAGAACTTGTTGTAAAGAGTGTGGGACATACCGAGGCAACAGCTGCACAATCCGTTGTTGCATTTGCACGGACTCGATGGACCGAACAGTGGGTTCGCGGAAAAAGTGGGCAGTTGCTTCCCTTCCTGTTGATTCATCCCCGCTGCAGCAGCATCTCTGCTGAAAGCTGTTCGATGTAGGACACAACTTTCTAGTCATTAAATATTCACAATTTCCAAATTTTCATGCCCCTGCTCACTAGATGGTGATTGCTAGCCATTTAAACACTTTTAACAGGCAGAATCACCGAGTATTGTACGACAGGATCTACTTACATCGGAGCACAGAACGTAACTCCACCGCAGATGAGGGCTCCCAGCGACTCAGATCCGGTGCTGAGGCAACTCCACTTTTAGATGCAGCTCCTGCAACCAGTGCGAGAACGTACGATAGCACGATCACCACTTTGCGAGACATCTTGATGGGGGTGTGCTGGAAACCACTAGAAGGCAACACTAGTACGCTTTGCCCGTCCGGTGCACTTCAGTAACGAAAGTGAACGGACCAGATGAGCGCGGCGCACCAAAAGTGAAACTGATCGATCGTGTCGCTTCCGAGTGAAATTTCCTTTCGGCAAAGGAGGAAGCCAGTGTGAGATGAGAGAGGGGGCAAAACTTGTTGAGGGGACTTTTGCCTGCGATATGGTGATCGTCACCTCTTCTGCTGCTCTTCTGCAGCATCATCGGTGTTCGAGGGCTTTTATTCAAACCGAGCGCGATCTCCGCACGGTACCGGTTCCGGGACGCCGGGTTGGCGGTGGTGGAGCACTTATCTAACGAGCTCGGAGTTGTGACATCGTCACCTGAGGATAGCGCCGCACCGCAATCCGGCGAAAGTGGAATAGTTGTCGCCAGCATCATGAATGGAGTTCCTCAGATATTACTGACGCCGTGGGGGACAATCGGATAGAATTGTTTGTGGGGCATGTAGGTGCAAACTTACTCTGCATGTAATCTAGTGGGAAGTAAGTGACATAACGTGTTTACGCTAGTGATTCAGCAGCAGGTTATCGTTTAGTTTTCATAAAACAGTTTCGTGAAAAGTGGACGGTCACCCGTATGAGCTTGCTAATGGTAATTGCAACAATTAGACCGCAGTCTATCGCACGGTTCGATATAACGAGGATTCAACAACGAATCCGCGTTAGGCTTAGCCCATGCGGGTCCTTGTTGGCCGAGCATCCGGCAGACACTAATAACTCTCACGATAACAGGATGTACCGGCATGTTAGGCCAGTTGTTGCATCGCCCCGATGGTGTTTCGATTTGTGAGCTGTCTGGTGCTGTCACAGAAGCGATCATTACCTGTTGCCGTTAATTGCTTTCGACATTAATCAAGGGAACCGTTTGAACGGCAGAAGATCGTTAACGTAAGACGCTCGCTGTTGGTACGTATCCGGTAGTATCGGTTAAGTCGCAGTGGTCAGGCACATGTTGGATTCCATCGAGTGGTTTAAATTAGGAGACATTATAAAAAAGGTCAACGTCATATAGTTCAAGATACGCTTTTTATTAGCTCGTATGTCTTTTAATCATCCTACGCCCCTACCGTGTGCCCACTTTTTCCCAGATCGCATTACAGATTTTCCCCCGCTATTTCTTTCCCTTTGCCAAACGAACGTCGTCTTGAGAAACAAGCGTGAGATAGCGTCCCGTTTCTAATCTCTCTTACTGCACTAAACGCGAAACAGAATAACAATGTACAGGTAAATTAAACACAAAACACGATTAACGTAAATCACACACACACACACACACACACACCCTCTCTTCTCCCATCATTGCCATGTGCCGTTTTCCGCTGTTTTCCAATTGCTTTTTGCATTTCCGCAAGGAACATTTGCTCCAATGTTTTAAGGTACCGTCTGAAGGTATCGTGGAAATCGGTGGCTCGTCGTTCGTGACAGGTGGTTGTTGTTGGACTTCAGTGAACGCGTCGCCCCGGTTTTCTCCCCTCGATTGTGCCCCTTACATTCACTGACTATTCCCATTTCTCTTTTCCATGTATTTTGCATACATATCACAGACAGCTTGACCTGGCGTGCGCGCGCACCCACCACTCATCCTCATTTCTGATCACTCCAAGAAACACCGACACAAAATGATACATTCTCCCTGGGACTGGGTGCTCGATAAATCAACAATCACGGTCGAACCGAAGTACAAATAATCACGAAACAGACGGAAAACAAGGAACAAGGGTAGCTATTGTGCGCCATCCGTTCGGTTTACGGGGCCTTTTCGGCTAACTTAATGCAGCGAACGGTCTTTACGCGCCGTCAGACTACTAAGGATATTGGGGTTCAGTTTCAAATTGAAGCTTGGCTTCCCTGATTGCTGATCGGATGCTTTCATCTTTTAGTTAAATTGCCTTTTTGGGGTACAATCATATTGCACACCCTTATGGTCCACCGAAGCGGTGTATGTGTGTATGGTTTCCCACAACTCGCTTATATTGTTTGCTGCCATCCCTCGATCGCACTTGTTCAGGTGACATAGTTCGATGGCACGCAAATGGATGATGCAGGGTATAATGAAGCACGTGTTTCCTGCTTCTGCTGGACAACAACAGTGCACTGAAGGCGGTTGGAAGGGTTTCTAAAAGCAAAATACCCCCCGAGTGATAGCAATAGCAATTGACGCTGGTTTATGGAAAGGGGCGTTGTTCGTCCACCTCCCATGGTAATTACAATAAAAAAGCGAAAAAATGTTTCCACAAACGTTCAGACTATTGTATGTAGGTGTGAGTGTGTTTGCCGCTATATAGCACAAATAGTGTTCCTAGCAAACGCTCGTTCGCTCCCATTATAATCATGCATTGTATAAAAGAGAAGATTGGCCATAAGAGGCTGGACACTAGTTATGCTACGATCCGTCGGAAGATTCGGAAGGAACTACACAATGTCTAGTTTGGGGGGACTATTCAAAGACAGCGGACAGCGAGGCCCAATTTGAGCGGTCAAAACATCGTGTCTCCTCATGGTGAGGTGAGGTGTTGTTTGGCAAACTTCTATGCTGACACCTCAACTAATGTCAGCGTTGGTTCAACTAAATTAAAAATGGAACTAAATAGTCGCCAGTACCCAATGTTACTCCAACCCCCCT